>NC_138870.1:14341399-14433899 GCF_965194805.1 Balaenoptera borealis
TCAGAAGTTATTTTCAGTAGAATCTAAAACAAAATAAATATCATGTTGTTAGTACTCATTTGAAGGAAAATTTTCATCATTTTAAAAGAAAATCACGTCCCAAACAAAGTAGTACACTCCATTTTAATGTTCCTCCAAGCAGCTGGGGAAAAAAATGTAGCAGTGTCCTTTCCATTTAATTTATTTAACCATTAAACAACCACACCAAGCTTTAATTCGCTGGTGATTTTTTTCATGAAAAATATTTTTTAAAAAGGACAAATGATACCTTTAGAAGGAAATGGAAATTAATTTTCGCTTAGAGTGACCTAGGGTGGGTAATAAACCTAAGAAGAGAAATGGTATTGTAATAGGAAATGCTTTAGTTTATAAGAAAGAGAGAATCCACCCCTCCAAAAAAAATCAGCAATGCATTTCTTCTGAATCAATCCATAGGAGCAGTTTGTTCTCAGCTTGTTATGTTGCATGACAAAATCAAACTTTTCCAATATTCTAAATGATCTTCCAAAATATTTGCTAATTCTTTACCTATATACATATCACAACAGACTTGTTTTGTTCTTATGTATTACGAGCTAAGCGATCAACCCTCTGCCTCATCTACCAGTTTTGTAAGTTTGCATTCCTAGATCAAATTTCTCCTTCACAACTGCACACTTGCATTTCAATTTTCCACATGTTGAACAGAATCATCAGCCACTGCTAAGAGAAAACTTATCTGAGGCTTTAAAATGATAGTGTGTTTTAGGAAGCTGAGCCAACCACAGTTTTGGCCATTGCTAATACCTCTTCAGTTTGATGGCGAGATTAAAAAAAAAGTAATATTTTATTCTTACATGGAAAACATTTTTCACCTCTTCATATTTCAGAGACAAACTTAATATGTTTATCTTGGTTGAATTCTTTTAGAGGTAAGATATATACAGTTCAAAACAGGATGACACAATTTACAATCCTCAAACTATTTCTTTGTGGGTCTGCACACTGGTTGGAAAGTTTACATCTATATGTGGCTATGAGCCAAGTACATAGGCAATGCAATCTGCCAAAGGTGCTAAATTTAATTCAGATCATGGTCTTCCCTGTCTTTCTCTTAGTACTGAATTGCCTAAATGTCTCCCATTTACCCCTCTCCCCCACCAGAAATGGGTATAAAGATTTTCAAGCAAAATTTCAATACATTTCATTCCATTTGTTAGGCCCTCTGAACTGATACAGATAATGTAAAGTTAAAAATCGTCCCATTTTGGGAAGGTTGGGTGAATGAATTGGGAGATTGGGATTGACATATATACACTACTATGTATAAAATAGATAACTAATGAACCTACTGTATAGCACAGGGAACTCTACTCAGTGCTCTGTGGTGACCTAAATGGGAAGGAAATCTAAAAAAGAGTGGATATATGTATATGTATAACTGATTCACTTTGCTGAACAGCAGAAACTAACACAACACTGTAAAGCAACTATACTCCAATAAAATTTAATTTAAAAAACAGTCCCATTTTCCAAGATTAGAGATAATGTATAGGAAACAATATATGCTACAGTAACTAGCATATAGAGGCTTCTCAATGAATGGTAACAATTATTATCATATTCAGTATGGCCCAGCTCAATTTTTTACTCTTTAATGAAGGGTCATTCTTGCTGTAATCTTCTCTTTGTCCTTCTATAACACTTGGCTTTATTGAAAGTTAATTATAGTTAGGTTGTATTCCCTGCTTGCTATGGTCTGAATGTTTGTGTCCCACCAAAATGTTGAAATCCTAAGGCTTAATGTAATGGTATTAGGAGGTGGGGCCGTTGGGAGGTTCCTGGGTCATGAGGGTGGAGCCCTCACGAATGGAATTAATGTTCTCACAAAAGGGACTCCACAGAGATTTTTTGCCTCTTCTACCATGTGAGGATGGAGTGAGAAACCACCAGCTAGAAGCACCAGGAAAAGGAGCCTCACGAAAACGTGACCATGCTGGCACCTTGAACTTGGACTTCCAGCCCCCAGAACTATGGGAATTAAATTTCTGTTGTGTATAAGCTACCCAGTCTGTGCTATTTTCTTATAACAGCCCAAATGGACTAAGAAACTAAGCTAAAAACTTTCAGGGTTCAAATTTTGTCCTAATTAGCTTTGCATTCCATACAGTGCCAAGTAGAGTGTCTGGCTCACAGTAGACATTTATTAAATGCTGATTAAAATGACTTGAATTAAACAAAGAAGCCACAGTCCCAAAGACAATATTTAAAATGACATTTTGAACCTAAGCTGTTGATAAAAATAATAATCTAAGCATATTAAAATCAGATGACACTTGACACTAGTATTTAGATATTTTTCATGCTATGGATATCTTCAGAAAGATTTATTACAGCATAGTATGCAGATTTGTTTCATCATCTGTCTTCATGATTACATCATAAGTTCTTGGAGGTAGAACCTATATATCAGTATTTTCAGGGTCTATCACTGTGCCTAGCCCATAGTGACTACCTAATAAATGTTTACTGCATGAATAGCTAAGTAGAAAAATAATGAATGAATAGAAAGACTCAAAGGATGAGAGAGCTACATAAAATGATCAGTACCTAAAATTTCTAGCTTTGTGAGACAAGTAAAAAGGAGACAAAAAAATGGAGGTCAGTGGAGTTTTCAACACCAATAAGAATTACAACAGTTTTCTGTGATGTACAGTAATATTGAGAGTTTTGGAAGGTTTATAGTGATAAGAATATTTAGGAAGATGATACTTATTAGTTATTACTATCAGTTAAAAGTAATACCTTTAAGAGGCTATTAGTAGTGAAAGAACATCTTGGATAACTATTTTAGATAGTCCTAATATGTAACTTTGGCTAATTATGTGTTAAAATACTTAGAAAACACTAAAAAGACAAAACATTGCATCAAGTCTCAAATAACCTAAGACTAGAATCTGGGAGGAACTTCTGCTAACCAATGGTAGGTCAGTTTTCTTGGCATTCTCAGGTTTATCTCAAGAGAGAATACTTAAAAGGGATAGGAAGACACACTGTAGTTTCTTTATGTTATTCCCCTGGGTCTATATTCAGGGTATATTACAACCAATAAAAAGATTATCCAGGTGTTGATTTTTGACGTATTTAAAGATCTATTCTCAACCTCTCTCACCTTCCCAATTGCTATCTTTCTCACCGTTCAGGAAGAGCATCTTTCAAAAACAGCTGGGCAGAAGCTATGGAGTCAGACCACTGACTGCTCTTTGCAAAGGTCTGAAGATAGTGACAGAAATATCCTGGATACAGTGGATGGAGGGACTTTTAGGTTTTTGTCTATTATATCTTCTCAGAGTTTCAGAGGAACAGGCCAGAGGTAAAAGAGAAGTTGCCACCTTAGTAGAGTGAATGCCTGTTAGGAGCTAAAAATCATACTGGAATCTGGCACGTTAACTTCCTTCCTAAGTGTGAATCTGAGAAGGAGATTTTGTTGTCACCAATTCATTAGAGAATGTGGCTTAGGGTAATCCATCCATCCTATATTCTGAGACTCACTGAGTTTAAGAAGTGCCCGATTCGATAGTTTGTAAACAGAAGTAAAAAGCAAAACAATATGTAAAAACAACAACAAAAATACCATGGAATAAGGGAAAAGAATTACCACCTTGAAGGCTCAAAGAAAAAGTATGTTTCTAAAATTAATGTCTTGTAAGAATCAAGAGAACATTCTGAAACTTGTTTGCTCTACTTAATAAAATGCAGGAAGAATGAGCCTCATCGAAGCAGGAACCACAGGCAGTAAAGAACAGAGTGAGATAAAATGCAAGATATATAAGCGAAAGAAGAATTTCAATAAAACTAAATGTAAAATGGGAAAATTGAAGCCCACATTTTAAAAGGCATTGAGAATACTGAACTGTAGTAATAATAATACAGAAGCATGAATCTGTTATGTGGAGGATGGGATTGAGAAGCTCTCCCAGAATGTACAAAAACAAAAATGTACTTATAACGAAAATGTAATAAGACCTAAAATGGAGCTTCAATATATGACTAATTAGTGTTCCTGGAGAAGGAACCAAAACATATGAAACAGAAACAGTAAATAAAGATATGATAGAAGAAAACTTGACTGATTAACCTGTATATGCAGATTTGAGTGACTTTACTAAATTCAGGATAAAACAATAAAGGAGACCTACAAAAGTCATATTGACAAACTTTTGAATTGTGAGGGAAATGATTTATTATTAAAAAGCTGTCAAGTATCCAAATAGTGGGGGAAAAGGAAAATAAAGGATTATCCATGGAGGAAAAATATACCCAGCTAGCTTCAGGCACTACAAGTAAATATTCTAAGACAATGAAAAATATCTAAGAATTTTGAAAGGATAATTATTGTGACCTAAGGATTTCACATTGAAACAATTTGTATTTTCTTGTGTAAAAGCCTTTTAAGGATGGTTTCAGATGCACAAGTGGTCAGAAAAATAACATTTACATAATTTACAATAAATTATTTGAAGCGTTGCTCCAAATCAATCTCAGAGAATCAGATTTAAAAACCCAAAGGTGGGAGGGTCATGGCAAAAAATGATGTTAGGGCTTTTCCTTTCTCTTTTTAGATCAGAATATCTGGAGTCCCTTTAGACAAAGCATTGGTAGAATGATTCTATAAGCCAGACCTTCTTTCATTTGTTCCTCTGTAACTCTCTCCCCTTCCCCATCCTCAGGAAACATATTTCTCATGCCTCATTCTTTACCTCACAGTTCAGATGGAATCTTTTCTTAGGTCCACTGACCTAGGAACTAACTAGGACTTGTGAGATGGCTAAAAGATTATATTTACATGGCCGAGATATTATGCTTGGCAAAGTTTTTGTTTCTATATGTAAGGCAATAGATTGGCCTTTTTTTTTTTTCCTAACTTTTCCTCATTAATGAGCTCTATATGGTGAAAGGTTTGTTTTAGATTGGAAAACTGTTACTCAGGAAGGTTAATTGACTCTCTCAAAACCCCTCACTTAGTAAGAATTAAATCTGAATTTGTGTCTTCTGACTTTAAATCAAATACTCCATTACTTGTCTAATTTATGACTGCCTCATGGATTTTCAGAAAATGAGACTTTATATTTTTTCTTGGTTTTATTTCAGCAAGAAAGAAATAATCTTTATGTCACTTAATATTTGCAATTAGTTTAACCTAGATTGTTCAACTCTCAAGTGTATAGTTATCCTCCATAAAGATATTTATGTCTGGGGGCTTCCCTGGTGGCGCAGTGGTTGAGAGTCTGCCTGCCAACGCAGGGGACACGGGTTGGAGCCCTGGTCTGGGAAGATCCCACATGCCGCGGAGCAACTAGGCGCGTGAGCCACAACTGCTGAGCCTGTGCGTCTGAAGCCTGTGCTCTGCAACGAGAGAGGCCGCGATAGTGAGAGGCCCGCGCACCACGATGAAGAGTGGCCCCCGCTTGCTGCAACTGGAGAAAGCCCTCACACAGAAACGAAGACCCAACACAGACATAAATAAATAAATAAATAAATAAATAAATAAATAAATAAATAAATAAATAAAGGAGTTTAAGCAAATAAAACATCAAGAGAAAAGATTAAAAAAAAAAAGATATTTATGTCTGAAAAATCACTTCTGTAATTTTCAGTTGGTATGATAGATTCCAAACTGCTTTGTTTTGACATCTATCGTTTTGACTACTCTGAATCAGATAATAAACCAGCATTAAATTTTTTGGAGAGAAATATGAGGACCCTTAGGTTTAAGTAAAATTAAACTTAAAAAAATTAATTTTGATATAATTTCAAAATTATGAAAAGTTGCTAGAATAGTACAAGAAACTCCTATATGCCATTTACCTAAATTCACCAATTATTTATGTTTCCCCATTTACTTTACCATTCTCTTCTTTCTCTATATTTATACACATATGCATATTTCCCTTCAAATATTTGAAAATACACTGGAGACATTATGCCCCTAATCCACAGTCCAAAATTCGTCAATTATCTCTAAGATCCTTCACAGCCCACCTCCTTCCTGTCCCCATTAAGGATACAATCCAGGATCATGCATTGCATTTAATTGTCGTATCTCTTCTTTTCTTTCCTTATGAACATCTTTGAAGTCCCAAACATGTTTCTTTTCATGGTCAATGAAGGTTGGAAGTTTACCTTCACACTCATCTGGGAAACCACATAAAACAGTTTTCTATTTCCACACCACTCTTGCTGACTCGGAATCCTAGGGAAGGGATTGTCCCAGACTTGTTTTTTGTTTATTTGCTTGTTTTGTTTTGTTCTTTAAGAGATCTAGCAGTTCTGATGATTGGCCAGGTTTGGAATCACTGAGGTGAGCTAATGATCAACTTAGACAGGGAGGGCAAACCTGCTGGAGCAGGTGCCAGAGAGGTAATATTGGAGGAGAGAGAGGAATGAACTAATTAGAAGGATGATGTAAGAGGTGGAAGCCTTTCCCTCAAATACTGAGGAATATTTTCCCAAAAAGCACAGCTAGTAAAGATAACTCTGGGGAGAATCAAACAAAGAGGCCCACTTGCAATTTACAATTTCAAGATCCCTGAAACATAATTCCTGAACAATTATGAGCTATTCTACAAGAAAACATTTCTGTAGCCATGTAGATTTAAAGAACAAAATTAATCCAGTTTCTTTCTCAGAGTCTTTAATATATTAAAAAACATAATACACCTGTAAGAGTACAAAGCAATTCCTCAATTTGGCCACATAACCCTTTTTAGAGGCGGCCTGTTAACATATCAGTTTTACTGTCTAACTGACTCTAGAAGTTGCATTAAATTCTGAGAAACTGCAACATATAACCCAGGTCAGATATTTTTAAGACGTTCATAAGGGCAAAATTATAAAGAAATATCTTTTCTTCTCCTTGGTTTAGGATTACACATAAACAAAGGACAACAAAGTTATATAGAGAAAAAAATGATGAACAGAACTATACCTGAACAATTCAAATGACTAATAATGAACCACATAAATGACTAACAATAATGAAGGTGATGATCAGCCGTATGTAATAAAATTTGCTCTGAAGCAAAACCTAAATGATGTTGAGACTTTTACTCCTAAAGATTATTCTACATACCTCTCTTCACTGGAATATTAAAGACACATATTAACTTTAAAAAACTTTGTACATTAAAAGCTCTAAGTCCCTTTTGAGTTCCCATTATTTTAAAAATTCCATAAAGGTTAAAAAAAAATCTGATAAAGTCTGAAAGTACTAGTTAGTTCAAAGAAGAGACCTGCTGGGGGAGATTCCCAGGTAGTTCAGTGGTTAAGACTTGGTGCTTTCACTGCGGTGGGCTGGGTCCAATCCCTGGTTGGGGAACTAAAATCCTGCAAGCTGTGCGGCATGGCCAAAAAACAAAAAAAATTTACTTCTCCTGTAGTAGGAAATACCAGAGTTATCCCTTCTAGTGACAGCTAAGGAACATAGTCATAAAAAAAATATATAGCATTGGCATTTTGGATTATCTCCAGAATTGCAATTTAAGGACAGCAAATAGATTTTAAGACTTTTAAGATTCTATCATGATTGCATTATTACCATATTATGAGACTGAGTGGAAATTGGGAAGCAGCTTTGGCCTGACTGTGCTCAGCTGGGTGGTTTTCTTTTCTTTTTTAAGTTTATTGACAAATATAACTGTATATATATTTAAAGTGTACAATGTGATGGTTTGATATACATATACATTGTAGAATGGTTATCAAGGTCAAGAAAATTAACACATCCATCACCTTACTTAGTTAACGCTGTAAACTTTTTTTTTTTCTTTTTTGGTGGTAAAATGCTTAAGATCTATGAGGTTACTCCTGTTGCTGTATTCAGCTAGGAGTTTGCTGGGACTGGAACACCCAAGATGACCCCTCATCCTCTAGGGTCTCTCCTCCATAAATCTACCCCTTTAACGTAGGCTTCCTCATGCCTCTGCTTGTATCATGTTTGCCACTGTCCTACTGGCCAAAGCAATTCACACAGCCAACCCTAGAGTGGGAAAAGACTACACAAGCATACTAATGCTATGAGACGTGAAGCTTTAAGGGCCACCAGCGTAATAGCTGGTATGTTTAGACATATTTCTGTCTGTGTTGGCAGAAATACTGCTTTTCTAGGTAAAAGTTGAAGATCGTAATAAAGAAGATGGGTATATGTTTATAAAAGTGTTTAGAAATATTTGGGGGCACATATAAATCGTGTGGCTAAAGAAATTATTTACTCTGCTGGAAACACATATTGTTTGAATAACCAAGATTAGAACTGACATTCTAATCTCAGTTGCTATTATGTTGGCTACTAAAATTAATATCATAGTCAATATCAGAACGTAGTAAAACAGAAATTTGGGACTAGGAAATAGGATACAAAGAGCTGCCATTAAGCTGTATGTATTTAGGATGTCATTTAAATTTTCTAAGCCTCAGCTTTTTATATATTAAAATAAATGTCTTGAACTGGATTACCTTTTAGCATCCTTCCAGATCTAAAATTGTCATATTCTTAAAAAATTTTTAAGTAGCATTAGAAACAGGCAAAAAACCAAAATATAACACAAATTCCCTCATCTATAGTCAGTATGCCAGGGATTGTGATGGTTATGTAAGCATGGATTTGTGGTTATTAAGATTCTTATTCAGCCAACCGGGCCCTTGTAGTTGCCTGTTAAAATCTCAGTCACAACAGAACACATGGTCAGAGGGTATTTCCATGGTCTTTGTTCTCTTGGATGTTACCAGATAGCATCATGATTAGAACTCAATAATAAGGTTCCCATATGAGGCCTAGATGATACTCTGTATACATCTGCAAATATTATGATTAGAAAAAGAGAAAGAGAGCTTACATGTCCTAACATGGTGGGGGTTAAGGAGTGCTTGGTAATCCCTGGTCATCAGGGATACAGTACAAGAGATGTTTCTTACTGTTTAATTCTTTTTCCCAGGCTTTCTGCCTTTCCAAAATGATGAGGTGGCTTGAATAACTGAATATGCAGAGCCTCTCAAGAATCCCCCTCTTGCTCCAATTAGTAACTTTTCCTTTCAGTCATTTAGTTTAGATTTTCTTTCATTCTTCTTGCAAACAAATCACCCTAAGCTTGCAGCACTCTAAGACATTATCTTGTGCCTGCAGGTTAACTGTTATTTGCAAGGTAGAATTTCTGTCCAACCCACAAATTGTTTCCTTTCTCTAGTTCTCATTTTCTTGCCCTCAGACATTGTTACATTTTTTTTACCACTTCACATTGTGTAGATGGCATCTCCAAACAAGTTAGTTCATAAACGAGTTCATTTCCTCCCTTTCCTTCCTGCCTATACCCTATGTCCCTCATACTAATTGGCCCATTTTTTTGAGGAGGTAAAGTTCTGCAAGATACATGGGTTTTGTGAAGTGCTGAAATATGCTCTGGACCCACAGTGGAATTTCCAGGCAGGAATCATTTTCTGCCTTTTGTCACTGACCCTCAAAGTGAGTTTTCTGGCGCTTGAGTTGAGCTCCCTTTTCACCCTGAGTCCTCCACTTCTTTCAGGTTGATCTTGCAATGAACTGAATACTACACAGAGCTGTCCTATAGGACTTTGTAGGATGATAGAAATGTTCTCTATTTGCTCTGTCCAATACTCCAGCCGCTAGCCGTATGTGGCTATTTAGCACTTGAAATGTATTTAGTATAACTGGAAAAGTGAATCTTTAATTTTGTTAATTTTAATTTAATAGCAGAGAGTATTCATTTTGCATTTTAAGAGTTATTCTCTTGTCTTTTGTACCTTTAGATATTTGTTACACTTGGACAATGTGTCTTTATTCCCTCAGTCCAGAAAATCCTACCTATTCTAGTAAGTCTAGATCTTAATGTCAGGGAACCTTCCTGACATTAAGTCCGTACTGACCTCCCCTTTCTTGGAACATTAATCATACCACTCCTTTGGTAATTAGTGCACACTGTTATGCATTATAATTTAGCTGCTTCACAAAAGTGTGTTTTTCTCCATAATCAGACATGAAACTCTTTGAGGTCAGAAATTGTGTCTAACATTTCTTTTGCATTCCTCTTGGCAACATAGCATATGCTGGGCACTTGGTTTCTGCTCAATACATATTTATTGCATGGATACATAAAGTAGGTTATATCAGGGAGCAGGGTGACCGGACACATGGTGGATGAAGGTCAAAAACCCCATTTTTTCCTCCTAGAAGTGATGGCATATTTTGATAATTTTCCTGTCAGTTCCAGAACGGTCTCTAAGAACTAGAATATACAGTTAGGGAGCTTGGCCAGAAGAGAAGCAATATCTTGGAGATTGTGGTGTATCATCTAGCAAGGTTGCATGTACAGGTTTCTCTGATTTCCTCACAATATAAAATACACCTAAGCAGAACAGAGTACGGGAGTGAAATTATAAGCTTTCTCTCATGTGTGTAGAAAGCCACACGGTGGCTCCCACCACTAGTGATTTCAGATCAGTGTAATCATTCTGTTTCGACTTTGTACAACTTCTTGAAATGGTTGGCTATGTTACTTGCATATTGCGTCTATTCAGACTGTTAGGGTGAAGACCATTACTCCTGAACTTTCTAGACGAGAGTGGGACAAGAAAACAAAAGCTAAGGCAAATAACAGAAACAATGCAACAGACTGCTAATGATTTTTAAGTCACCCTGACAAAATACCCCTGAATAACATGTGAAATCATTGATAAGTTTGAAAAGATATACCATATTGAAGTAACAATACAGTGTCAGTAACATTTTTGAAAATAGTCAACAATGTTTAGAATTTGTTTATACATATGGCGTGTATTTTAGATGTAACAGCCAGGAACACCTTATTATTATAGACTTCACTGAAAGATCTCTGAGGTCCCTTCCAGCTTTAAAATGCTGAATATAATTCAGAATTTATGATAATTTGAACTAGGCTAGGCTGAAATTTACTTTTGTATGATCTATGAAGCAAAGATTTGTTAATAGTGTAAACAAGATTGCTTGAGGCTTTTAACCAAGCTGTTCTTAAAGATTTTAACACATTGTGTGATACAAATGGGTCTAACCAATTTCAAATGATTCCCACCTATTTATTAAAGCACGCACTGAAAGTCTGTTACTTAGAAGTGCTTTTATTAGCAGCTAAATTTACAGTGTGAATAAGAAAGTAATAGGTCTGCATTTCTTATTAGATTCTATAGTTTATTTTCTTTTTGTTAATTCAGATTCGTTTCTCCAAGGGTAGACTATATCAGTGAGGCTTTTCTGTAATTAGAAATGATTATTTCAAATACAATTGTCTATTTCAGTAGTATTTTTTCTCCCCTTTTCCACAGTATCTATTCTTTATCACCTTGATAAAAATGTTTTCTAAAAATATATTTATTAGGCTTTGATACTGTTTCACTGCAAATCTATTTCACTGCAGGTGAGACTGGGCTTTTATGGCAACCTAATTACCTTTCGAGGAATAATTAAAAACCCAGAGCTTCCTATTTTTAGCTTTAATTCTAATATCCTTTTACAATTCTTCAAGGGTACAATGAATTAATATTGAAACTGTAAGATTAGGTTGATTCCAGTAAAGTCTTAATTTTTTTGTTTAACAGCTGTCATCTTAATTATTTTATCTTGATGTTAAAATAATTCTCCATGTATATAAAGGCCAAGAAATATTCTGTACTATACTGTGGAACTGAAAATTTACTCTAGGCAACAGTGGTTGACCATTTATTTCACTTAAAAACAGCAAAAACTTTTCTAAAGACCTGTACAGATAATACATATGCTATATTTTAGAAAAATAAATTTCAAAAATGTTTACTTTATAAGATCTTACATACAGTTTAGAATGATAATTTGAAAATCATTAAATTTAAAATACAATGTAGGAAATATTTGGTATCACTTACTATAGTTAAAATATGAAATCAGTTCTACCAGAAAGTGTCTGCATAAAAATCTCCATGGTCTCCTTCTGCAAGCATATTTTAAAAATTATATATGTTGTAACATGTAAGACAGTAGTATTTTATAGCACCATTGGCTAGATTCTACAGGCCATTTTATACTTATAGATAGAGAGCAATGCCTATGATAACATCAAAAACATATGATACAGTGCCAACTTATTACCTCAGTAGTACTTGAAACATTTAAAAACATTTAGAATATACATTATTGTAACTTCCAGTTAAATAGCATTTATTAAAAATCTGATGTACTGCTCTCACTAGCCTAAGTGCTCTGTATACATTATCTTATCTAATCCTCATAAGAACCTATGAAGTAGGAGCTATGATTACCTTCATTTAATAAATGGGGAAATTGAGGTCTTAAGAGAGAGATGACACCAGTATAAGCCAGAGGAAGCACTTGAATAAACATCTGTCTGACTCTAAAACCTATGCTCTTAAACTTCAAGTTATTGTCTTTCTGAGAAAGGGTTTTTTTATTTTCTTACGGTGTTACTTGCACTAATTATCTTAATGCCTTAATCTCTCCATATACTAAATACAAATAAGTCATTAATGTTGCTAAACAATGAGAGGTATTTTTTGAAAAAGCATGAAATTATTATATTGGAAGACATGAAGAAATTAGTTTAAGACCTTAGATGTTTTGAATGGTGGTCTAACAAAATTTGAACGTAGTTACTGAGAGATTATTTTGCACAGCAATCCAAGTGAGCATCTTTTGAAATTCCATCTGATTCCATCAATTTTTCAATGTTAGATTCTTCATCTGAAATTCTTTATATCAATGAAATAATTTCTTGCTTCATTCAACTCAGGACTTCTGAACCAATGCCAGTTGGTTGGAAAAGGGAAGTTTCACTCATTATTTCTTAATATAAAGGAAGTGCAATGATGTAGAAAATATAATCTGTTGAGGAAATATTGGTTGCTAGAGCTTCTCACATATGAGGCTTAAAATTTAGTGATCTCTAAATCCTTTCCTTGTTCATCTTTTTTTCTCTCTCTCCCTAAATTGAGTATTACTCTAGATTTTACAATAAGTACTACCTAAATGCAGATAGCACCCAACTCAAGGCAAGCTATTATGACGCTATCATTTTAACCCCAGTGGCATTTTGGCTCGATGGCCCCTAATAAGTGAACTTGCTAGAAACAATCAACACAAAATAAAACTGAGAAAGTATACAACTGTATGTGAAAAAATTTAAAATTAGGTGAAGAATAATATCTTATTGAAATATTTATGTATAATAGTAGATCCAAGATAATGTGAAAATTCCAAGATGAAAATTCATCTTGGTGGAATAATGGCTAAAAACAAACCATCAGAAATTATAACCTTTAAAATATTTGATTTGGACAAAAATTGATTTATTAATCAAAATATTCTTGTAAAATTTACATGGCAAATAAATAATCCCAATTAAAAATTTTCAGTAAAAGAAAAATGACAATGGAAATAAGGAAATTATTTAACTATAGTGTGTAATAGGTTGATCACAGAATTAAGTTGGCTTAATGGATTTATTCTAAAAAACAGCCGTTATTTATTTAAAAAATAAAAATGTATCAATGCTTCTATAAGGATAAAATATTTATGTTCATAAATAGAGAATCGAGTATCAAAGTGTCAAAGTTAGGGTTCAAAATACTCACCTATCATTGAAAAACAGAAGGTTCAAAGTATCTCGTATTCTTCCCAAATCTATAGTTTCCATTCCAAAATCTTGTCATTTACAAAATAAATATGATAATATTAATATCTGTCCTGCCTACCAACTCATAGGATTTTTGTGGCAATCAAACAAAAAAATTATAAAAGTACTTTGTTAAATTTAAAACATTATTTAATGTACGGTACTTCTAATTTTAAACTACTTGTTAGACGTTCTTAGTTGAATGCATATGCAGTACAAACTAAACTTACAGTATTTTCCCCAGAAGTTAACCTCTCTCTATGACTTCTTTACTCCATCAATGACATCACAATTCTAACAGATCTTCAGCATTTGAGGGTTGAAAGCTCAGGGTTCTTTGGGACCCCTTCTCCATCATAACCACAAAAGCCAAACAGAACCTGCTAATCAATCAGACTACAGTTGCTATAACCAAATTGATGTCACACCTCAACTGCTTCTCAATTACAGCTTTATCTCATTTTACGTAATACAGGCATACGTCAGAGATATTTCGGGTTCTGTTCCAGGCCACCACAATATAGCAAGTAACATGATTTTTTTTAATTTCCCAGTACGTATAAAAGTTATGTTTACACTATACTCTAGTCTATTAAGTGTGCAATAGCATTATGTCTAAAGAACCAATCGACTTGAGGACACGGGGAGGGGGAAGGGTAAGCTGGGACAAAGTGAGAGTGGCATGGACATATATACACTACGAAATGTAAAATCGATAGCTAGTGGGAAGCAGCTGCATAGCACAGGGAGATCAGCTCGGTGCTTTGTGACCACCTAGAGGGGTGGGATAGGGAGGCTGGGAGGGAGACGCAAGAGGGAGGAGATATGGGGATATATGTATATGTATAGCTGATTCACTTTATTATAAAGCAGAAACTAACACACCATTGTAAAGCAATTATACTCCAATAAAGATGTTAAAAAAAAAAAAAAAGAACCAATGTATGTACCTTGATAAAAAAAAATGCTTTGGAGAATTCCATGGCGGTCCAGTGGTTAGGACCCCGCACTTCCATTGCTGGGATTGGGGGGGTGGGGGTGGGCAGGGGGTGGGAGTGGTGGAGGCTCAGGTTCAATCCCTGGTCCGGGAACTAAGATCCCGCAAGCCACTCTATGTGGCCAAAAAAAAAAAAAAAAAAAAAAAAAAAAAATCCCTTTATTTGGTGAAGGAAGCCAAAGATAAACTTCCATTTATAAGGTAAATACTAGGGATGTAAATACAACATGATTAATATAATGAAGCCTGCTGTGTGTCACATATGAAAGTTGCTGGGAGAGTCAATCCTAAGAGTTCTCATCACAAGGAAAACAGTTTTTTTCCTTTTCCTTTTATTTTGTATCTGTATGAGATGATGGATGCTCACTGAACTCACTGTGGTCATCATTTCATGATCTGTATGTCAAATCATTACGCTATGCACCTTAAACTTGTACGGTGCTGGATATCAATTGTATCTCAATAAAACTGGAAGGAAAAAATACTTTATTGCTAAAAAGTGCCAAAACAATTACAATAGTAACATCAAAGA
The DNA here is from genome assembly GCF_965194805.1 of Balaenoptera borealis. Taxonomy (NCBI): domain Eukaryota; kingdom Metazoa; phylum Chordata; class Mammalia; order Artiodactyla; family Balaenopteridae; genus Balaenoptera; species Balaenoptera borealis. The sequence continues at coordinate 14,356,617 of NC_138870.1, forward strand.
TCACTGATCACAGATCACCATAATAAGTATAACAATTATGAAAAAGTTTGAAATATTGCAAGAATTGCCAAAATATGACAGAGAGACACAAAGTGAGCAAATTCTTTTGGGAAAATTGCGCCAATGCATGGTGGCCACAAACCTCCAATTTGTAAAAAATGCAGGTTCCATGAAGCACAATAAAACGAGGTCTGCCTCAAGATACATTTCTGGACATTTGCAGAAGTCATTTTTTTTTTTACAAATGATTTTGCATAAAATTATGATGCAAAACATTGATTTTAAGGAGTCTACTTTGAAGTTGTGGTAGGGTGAAAAAATTTATTGCCTCTGTAGATTTTTCTATATGTTCTGTCATAAAAACATGGCACACAAATATTGTTTTCTTTTTCAAAGAAACTCTTGTAAAGGACATGCCAAATGTAGTTCACTGAAGATTTCCTTCTCTGGCAAAGCTAGTGATTCAATGACCCATTGAATTAGTGTCACTGTGGTTATGTGGTTTGGTTTTCTGCTTTATAATAAACCTAAAAGCTTTAAATAAATGAGTGTGATTCATTGAAAGTTTTAAGTAGTAGTAAAACAAGGGCAAAGAAGAAGGAACAAAAAGTTATCCTGTACTTTATATTTGAGGCAGTGCAGATGACATTTAAGATATAACTGTAAGGAGAAACTAAATTACAGTGACCATAACTTAGCTGTGTGATCAATTTTATTTTCAGTGAGACTTAGAATAAAATAAGTCAGTAGGACGAATTTTGTTATCCAGGATCACTGTTGAAAGTATTTGAGTGAATTCATTGCATGGAAAAGAGACATTAATTTTTTTTAATCATAAAACTTAAAAAAATGGCAATAATGCATGATATTAAAATTGGTGCAATAGAGTTATCTCAAGCATTTACTTTCTTACGATGGGAAGTTTTTCTAATTTGAAGATTATTTTCAGATGATTTCATCATTGCTTATATATTCTTTAAAAATTTCTAAGAATATCAATGCATCCACATTAACAACTTAAATGACATGGTCGTGAGTTAGCCATATAGGTTAAGCACATATGTAAGTTTTCCTATGTAACTACTAAAATTAAAAGCTGAGAGACCCAACTTTTGGGTATTTCTGTCTGACTAGTATGACAGAACCCAAATCAATATGTGGAAAATACTATAATATATCATAATACAATTCTTTAAAAAATTTTAATGAAATCTAGAACTGGCAGCAGTGAGGATAAAATTTTAAAAATATGAAGGTATATAGACAAGTGGGACAAGCCGTCTGCAATTATGTTACAGCTTTTAAGATGAAATTGTATAGATTCCCATGTTTCTCTAAGGAAAAAAAAGAAAAAAGGAAGAAAAGCAAAAGAAGCAAGAAAGAAAAGAATCAGAACAAAAGTTTTGTATTACTCACCCACAGGTGCTTTGGACCAAGTGGTATCTGAGTGGTACAAGCAGTACCTTGATCCTTAATGCACAGACCAGGTAAGGAGAGAAACAAATTCACTAAATAGTGATAATAACATCTGAACTGGTCTTAAGAGATAATGTACATTAGCATGTTGAGTCACAATGTTATTTCCCAAGTGTAGAGTTCAGAGGGATAGTGGTGATAGCCAAGTTTACCTCAGTCCCAGCAAAATACATGTATTTTTCATAAAATGATTGAAATTTTTATGACTAAAGTGATGTTTTTATGTATTTTTTCTTTAATTTAAGTAGTCAATTTTTCTATGGTTAGTAACTGTATGTTCTGGATTTTCCAGATCAGTCCAGATTCATAAAAATGTTCTTTTTCAATGAAAGCTAGTCTCTAAGTGTGTAATTAAATGTAATTTACTCTTTGAATTATTTTTGTGTAATTCAGTTTACAAATGAGAAAGAAAGAAAAATTCTATTATCAGACATGCCTTGGTTTTAGATTCAGAACACATATACATTTTATCTGCAGCCTAAGAGCATAATACTTTAATATTGTGTTTTTATTCATTACTACGATATATTGTACCTCTTAAACTATTGAACTATAGTCTCCAAAGTCCTGAGCTCTCATTTCCTGGTTTAAACAAGGGATGTTTAAAATCCAAATTCACCTCAACTAAGTGGATGCCATGAAAAACTTTTGCTTCCTTTCAGTCTTGAGTGATACTTTTACTTTCTCCCTCAAAACTTCTCATCTGCATTCCCAATGCCATTTTGCGGCACACCCACAGGACTAGCAAAACCAAGTTTTGATGTTACTGTCTGTCTGTCTGCCCCTTTGTCACTGTTCTCATTCAGGCCCTTGTTATTCCTCAAGTGAACTATTCAACTTCTGTTTTCCACCTTCCGTTCCCCAATCTATGTACCATTTGGCTACCAGAATTATCTGTCTGAAATTTGAACCTGACTAAATGATTCACTCAGGTAAATGATCACCCTCTTCAGACTTGTGTCTCATTACTCCACGCCTCACAATGGATACTCTAATCATACCGGGTTATATGTCCCTTCCTTATGATTGCACGCCAACTTTGGTATGCACACCCTTACCTTATGAATACATTTTCTTTTCATAGTATGTCATTGTTTAAGTAACAGGGAATGCGATCTTTTGAAAATGGTAACTGGCCCTCTAGTTTCTTTTAAACCTCTCTAGGGAAATTCTTTAAGATGTTAGAAGAGGCGAGGAGAAGAGAGATCTCTATCTACCAGCAGCTGTGGTGTATCAGCCAGTTTCTGTAGATGGTCTTACTACTTCCGCACAGCAACTGTATGGCATGGTTATTATTTTTATCTTACAAATAAAAATTATTAGAACTCAGCGAGTTGACATTGTCAAAGGCAATACCTCTTGTTAAAAAGTGGAGCTTGATGTATAGATATATCAAATCACCATGATGTACACTTTAAATATCTTACAATTTGGTCAATTATCCCTCAGTAAAGCTGAAAAAAAAATCACTTTTTAAGTAGAGGAATAAAAGTTGACCCTAGAATCAACCATTTGACTTCAAGGACCAAAATCTTTGTGCTGTGCTACACTCAGATTCCAGGTCTGTCATCAGGGTTAGGGTATCTCACTGCCTGGGAGCAGGTCAGGTTAAAGTATCTTCCTATGATTCAGTCACAACTCAAAATAGATTTTGGTCTTTGAGGATTGCCACAGTGACTTATCATCATCTTCCTGCCACAGATCACAGTGGGCCAACAATCTCTATCCTTGATACTTTGATATTTTTGTCCAAAGGGACCACCAATTCCCAGTGAAGTCCCTCTAGATGAAACTTGGGCCAGATCTTGCCTGGGTCCATGTTCACTGGCTAATCCATTCAAGGTAGTTGGCTCCCAAGTCATGAATCAACCACATATGTCTCAGGGTCCAGAGAAAACAATGTATAATGCTTTAGAAAACCTTTTTAAAATTATGTATTATAGGTAAATATATACATAAGTATCTATATATATTTTCAAAACTTTATACAGAGCATCTGGCAGAAGAGTTTGGGGATGGTAGATTCATCTTATAATATGAGGGAGGCTTTATTTTTCTTTGAAAATAGACATTAATTCTTTGACATGAAGCTGGTCATGTGGCAAAAATAAGGTTAGAGGACAGAGAAAAAGCATTAGGTCCATTTCTTTGCAAAATGTGCTTGAAAGAGAAAAGAGTTCCTCAGAGGCTACATAGCTATGACAGGAAACTAGTTTGTGAAAGAATAACGTGGGTAAAGATCATAGTTAGCTAGCAGGGAAAATGCTTGTCACCAAAAAAAATGTCTATGCAAACAAAAACCTTGTGTTCTGGCCTATTGTGGAGAATTTCAAACAAAGGTCCATGATGGATTGGTTGTCACAATGGACAATGCTTGCCTGATTTTGCCTTATTTTTCCCATTCCCCCATCTTTTTCTTTCTCTCTTGATTTTTTAACACCCCGTAATCTCTTGTACCTAAAAAGCACAAAGTTTGTAGGAAATATTTTGGTTCAAACAGTGACACATAATTTGGAAATTTTAAAATCCTATGGGCAATAGTACTATGTTACAATATATGTGCATTAGAATTGAAACAGCATAGAATCTTCCAGAAACTCTTTGTTTCACATTGAATAACATGTTAAGCAAAATAACCAGCAGAAAAACATTCACTTGTCTAGATTTTGTGTAGGTCTGGGGTAAACTTTAAATTTTGCTTGTCTCTAGTTTACTTACTTTTCTATTTGACTTTTCTAAAAGCAGACAAATACCAATTTAATTCTAATGGTAAAAACAAAAGCAACATGGCAGATTCTACATTTTATTCTACTTTACCACCAATTTGTGGGACTGGGAAGAACATAAGTTTTTGCTGTCTGGAAGAAAAATATATTTATAACATCTGCCTACTTGCACAGAGTGAGTAAGAATTCATATTGAGAGAGAAAGAGCAGTAGCTATTTCTTTCATTAGCTACCTCAGTGGAAGAGAGTAGGCAAGTGAAAACATCTAGCAGGTATGCTGACAAACGTATTGTAATGTTATAAAACAATTACCAAGTTCAATAAGGCCACAATTCCTTGTATTTTTAATACAAATTACAATGCAACATTTTTTCTTCTTGCATGGCTTGAGATTCTCTTTCTTTGTTAGGAATTAATAATCACAAAAATGGTCACATCGTTTGAATTATTTCAAACATTTGTGAGGACAAGTATATGTAGAGGGGAAGCATATTTTATAATACTAAATGAAATAATTCATAATTATATATATGTATATGGTGTAAGTATCCATATTTGCAGAATGTTTCCACGTGTCTTATATAGATATTGAGTCCTTTAGTGAGATGTATGTGGAGAGAACTAAGACAAGTTTCCTGTAGCTGGTAAACTATGTTGATGTCGGCTTTTCTTATAAGTAGTTATGTTGCAGATGGGAGGTGGGGCATGGAGGTGGGAGATTGTCAATGATAAATCCAAATTTACGCAATAAGGACAGGATTTGATAGCTAATTAATGTAGCATACTTTCCTCTGTAGATATTATATTAACATAGAGATAAATATATGCCAAATGAAAAATAGAATGTTTTAAATTATTTAAGTCCAACTCACTATTAAAATATGGTTGCCTTTAATAAGATAATATTTTATAAACCACTCACACAGACTTTCTGTTCCAAATTGTCCAGAAAATATCAGCTCTTCTTGTTGAAAAAATTGGTTTTAAAATCTGTTTTTATAAAATTTAAAATAAAATAAAGCTAGCAGAACAGTAGTATAAATTATTAGATAACTATGAATATATAGAGATATTTTATTACAGGTAGAGGCAGTTTGTGGGGATTTTAAACACAGACATATTAGAAGTCCAGGACAGGATTTTTGTATTTAAAAAGTGTTTGTTTTATGTGTGTGTGTGTGTTTTATTTTTTTTATGATGGGAGTAAGAGGAAAGTACTCAATAGACTAGGACCTCTAATATGAAATTTACCAGCAGTGTAAATAACTATTCCCAGAACAACTTCAGATCTAGAGTTTAATGTCATATCATAAGAGCGTCTCCTTTACTTTTGTAGGCATGTTGTTATTTCCCCACATGTTGAACTTTCATATAGTCAGTTTCTTTTAGGAAGAAAAATGCTATGTTGTGTTATTTATATGTCAGAGGAAGATGGATACATTTAAGTGATATTATGGAATAGACATATAATCACTACTGTCACATATTTTAGTGCTCTGTGAAAAGAAGATAATTTTTAATTTACAGTATAGATGAGTGCATTCTTTATTTCCAAAATTATAACATTAGTGTAGTTATCTAATAGCTGTTCTAGTTATTTATTATTCTAGTTATCTAAATTGGGACCATTTATTATTCTAGTTATCTAAATTTGTTTAAAAAATCCATTTTAATATTTGACTTTGTTAAATATTTGACTTTGTTTCTTTCCTAAGCATGTAATAATTATTCAGAAAAGCTGAATTTAAATTAATTTTTATTATACTATTGCTACCACTGTCTCAAGTTTCATTGGTACAGTACAAATATGAAGTCTTAACTGGGCTTGAATTAAATTATACTATATATTTTTAAAATAAATTTTTTAAATGTTGAACTATATAGAGAAAATAAATGTGCAATCTTATAAAATCATATTTCATTTTTAACTTGATATATAGTTTAATCCTGGTTAGTAGAAAGAATATTTGAAATGTTTATCTCAATGTTTTAACATATGAAACTTTTCACCTTATCTATTATAAATTTTGGATTATGGTGGTCATCAATTTTGTGAAGGAAAAACAAAAATTGCATCAATCAATGGTTCTCTGTCAAGTATAAAATATTATTGTATTTTGCAATTTTTTTCACTAATACTAAAAGCTTCAATTTTAAAGAAAAGCTTTCAGTTCAGGTCCACCAAAGATAAGATTTCTCAAATTTGAGCTATCCTATGATAAGCCCAGGTAAGCAGTTTCTTAACTAGTACTATTCTTGCACTTGAGAATAAAGACCAGTCATTAATATGTAAACAATTTCTCTGAATTTATTTTATTTTCAATTTATTTTTAGAATCCTTGCTTTTTTCTGGGGTTACACTCTATGTTCACAAGTTTTTACACCAGAATATGATATATACAGATACATCCAACTCATTTTTTACTTAGAAAAAAACCTAATGAATTGTCACGGTTGTTTGTTTTTGATATTTTTGGTCTTGAATAATCCAAAGTCTGTTGATTAATTGTTATAGTAGTTGGTAGAAATGATCATTCATGCCACAGACGATTTTGAGAATCCTTAAATAAGTTCTATTAAGTACAATCATGGATATAAAAGTAGAAGTGATTTATGCCCTGCAAAAATATAAAATCTAGCTATAGAGAAAAAGATTATATATGCTAACTAAGAAGAAACATTTTGGGGAATGACAACCCAACAAAAGTTTCTTCTAAAGAAAACATCCTTGTTTCCAGACACTGGTCGAAAGTTATTCTCAGGCTGCCATCTTTTGAACCATGGATGATTGCAATAGTGTGATTTTTTAATTTTATTTTTAAAAAATATTTATTTATTTATTGGCCTCACAGTGAGGCACACGGGATCTTAGTTCCCTGACCAGGGATCAAACCCGTGCTACCTACAGTGGAAGTGCCTGGACCACCAGGGAATTCCCCAATAGTGTGAATTTTTGATTTTAGGGAAGACAAATCACGGACTTTGCAGCAGCCCATTGTCTAGAATAAAGCGAAGCCAAGGATATGCATTTTTGGGTACTTAGGTTAATAAATACCTCAAGAATCAAGTTAGCTTATCACAGTTGCTACACCTATCAGGTCGTGAAAGCTGAATTCAGACAAGTGTACCTATATGGGACCACATACAAGATAGGGTTTTGAAGTAGCATAGAGTGAAAAGAAACCAAAAGAGCTAGTTATTAGAAGCAAAAGAAACATTTGTGAAGAGTATGACTGGGTCAAGTATGACAGAGCCCTAGGAAAAAGGTTCTTGATTTCTTGCTTCTAAAGTAGCTACAGCTAACTAAAATTCAGAAATACGCTTTAGCTCCAGCCTCTGTGGGACCTTTTCAAAGATGTCTTGTAATTCTGGATTTCCTTGAGTGCTGGGTATTTCCTTAGTATTCTCTTTTGCTTAGCTTATTGGAGTGTGTCTCTACTCCATGCAACCAAGTGAACTTGCCTAAGACAAGGAACAATTCAAACCCAAACAGTGCAGAAAATACATGTAATAGGAGCTTTTTGAATATATATATATATTTTTAAAATCTGAGTTTGACTAACTAGATATTATGTACAACTTATTTTTTGACTAGTGAAATTAGAATGGCTGGCTTCAGGACTTACTTCTTCAATTCATTTCTTGAGACAGTGGCCAAAAAACTATTTCTGTAAAGAGCCAGACGGTAAACATTTCTGGCTTTGTGGGTGCTAGTCTCTGTTACAACTACTGTCTCTGTTGTGTGAAAGCAGTCACAGACGATACACAAATGAATAGGTGTGGCTATTTTCTAATACAACTGTGTACAGACACACTGAAATTTGAAGTTCATATAATTTTCATATATCACAAAATATTATTTATTATTTTAAGCTATTAAACATTTATAAACTATCCAGTCCAAACAAAAACAGATGGCAGGTTTGATTTAATCCATGGACTGTAGTTTGCCTGGCTTAAAAACATGAGCTGGGATTCAAGAGTTCTCAGCCTAGTTCTTGCTTCACTACTGTGTGATGCTGAGGAAGTGAAATTTTTTCTGGGCCTCAGTTTCCTCCTTTACAGTGAGTTTATGGGCAAAAAGAGCTTAGAAACCCATACACTTTTAGACTCTAAATTTAATTTATACTTTATATTTATGTATTTTTTCAATTAAGTATAGCTGATTTACAGCGTTTTAGATGTACAGCAAAATGATTCAGTTATAAATACATATATATGTATTCTTTATAGAATATATATATTCTTTTTCAGATTCTTTTCCATTATAGGTTTATTTTATACTTTGTGTTTTTAAGGGTTTATTTATTTGATGCTTTAAAACTTCTTCCCTCAGTTCTGTGTTAATTGCTATGAAAAAACTGTACTCTTTTTGTTATTATTAAATAAATAAAAACTAATGTAAATGTAAATAGAAATACGCCCAGTCAAGATTTTTTTAAGTATAAAATTTGTTTATATCCATTTTATAAAGAAGATCTCGATCTCTGCTCTAATTATCGCCAGGTTTAAGTAGTGATCTTCTGATAGTACTTTCTCCATCTTCTTTTATTATTTGTAGTGTGCAGGTAAGTGTGATGAACAACTGGTTTTTGTGAGGAGAGTGGGTCGTGGCTTTATAATTCCTATTAATTCTTATGTTTATTCAGGTGCCCATAGCTGATACCAAAAAAAACCCAGAAGGTAACTAAAATTTTAAAGGCATTCATTTTTTAAACAATTTTTTCTATTACTGTAAAAGCAAGTTGAGTGTCAAAGATAGATACTTAATATTTTTTTAAAAAACCCTTGGTGTAGTTTTTCCTCGTTGTCCTTCTATGTTATTACAGTTTAGCCTATACACAACACATAAGAGTACCAGAAGGGGTTGAGAGTACTGAGAGTTTAACCTCAATTATTGCTTTAATACATAATTTCTTTTCAAAACTAATCACAAGTCCATTTTATGCCATTGTATGACCTCAATTTTATATTCTTACTGTATTTTTATTTTCATCCTAGTTATAAAATATACTATGTTTCTTTATTTCCCTTCACAACTATGAAAATTTCTTAGTATCATTCTATGTTTCATTGAAAAGCAACCTGGAAAACTGAAATTATTATATTAATATTCAAAATGTAAATGTATTCTCACTTTAGGGATTCAAAAGACAGGGTGAAATTTGTTTTGCAGGCTCTCAAATGTTGCACTTATCTTTGGTTATGGCTGGTTTGACCTGGGCAAAATTGTAACCTAGGTGAAGTTAAACTCTGATATTCTGATAACTCAGAGCGATAATCACTCTGAGTTAAGTGAGTGTCCCAGTGGGGTGCCTTTTGTGGTCCTAGGGCCCCCTACTGGGACACTCACTTAACTCTTCCCACCTTGTAGAACTCAAACCCCAGAGCTTTCTTAACCTCTTTTCCTCTGTTTTCACTTCTCACATCCTGTTGTGCTCTACAGTTATTTAATAACCTACTGCTGACATGTCTGAACGTTTGTATTTTAATAGGGACCTTTCCAGAACCAATGGGATATCTTCAAAAGTAGTGGAGGTGGTATCTGAGGTAGGTGCCTTTAAGCCCACGTCCACTCTGCCTACGCACAAGGATAGCTTTGCCTGGTCTACATCACCATGTTCTTTAACTTTAATCTGAAAAATCAACTCTATCCATTCATAAAAAAATATGGAAATTCTTTATAAAACACAATAGGGAGTCCTCAGTATTGATGTGAAAATGAGAAGGATGATATCCTCTCAGCAGTAAATTATTCTTACACCTACAATATGTTAAACACTGTGCTGGAGAATCACAGATAAATAAACTATGGTGTTTGCTTTCAAGGCACTGGCCATTTGGTAGGAAACATAGACTTACAAATAAATCATTGCAATACATTACTACAAATGCTTTAGTGAGGTAATAGATACATAGATGATGCAAAGGAAGGAATGATTAACTACTGGGTGGGACAGAAAATGCTTCATAGGACATTTTTGAGCTAGATTTTGAAAAATGAGCTTTCCAGTAGGGGAAAGCAATGGGGAGTTTTGCACTAAGGCAAGATGGCATGAAACACATTTGTCTTGAAATTTAAATAAGGAACTAGTCTTGCAAAGAATGGAAGACAATGGAAAATCCATCTGGCAGTGGCAGTAGCCACATCTAATATGCAGTGAGGAGTGGCAGTAAATCAAGCTTCAACTCCGGTAATCAGAGACTTTGGTAGTGATGAGTGGAGTCCTTGCTGGTGGATTCAGTTGCATGCTCACAGCTGCTGTTCTGCCTACCTATCCTCACTTTGAGCTGCCATTTTCTGAGCTGCATTCCAGCCTTCCTGATCATTGTCTTAGTTACTCAATTTTCTTTCAGTAGTTTTTTTCCTGCTTAAATTAGCAAGAGTTGATTTCTATTGTACCTAGATACCTTGGCTGATATAGCAGTAAAGAACTGTGATACTGATTTTTGTTGTTGCTTGTTTTTTCAGGAGTGGGCCGGTTCAAAGTGATATGCTTTTGGGTATGAATGACTAAAAGAGTGATATAAAAGGGATATAGACTCCCTACAATTGAAGAGGTCTGTGGGACTAGGGTATTGGGAAAGTTGTGTATATAAGCACTGGAGATACTCATGATCATTACTGTATTTGTAATGAGAGTTTCAGTGTTTTTAATGAATTTAGATCATAAGAGGATCAAAAATGACAGATAAAGGAAATGTTGAGATTATGTAGCCAAGTGTCATGAGCCTAAAAAGTGATTTTAAGAAAGTGACATTATAGTTTAAAAGAAGAAATAGGAGTTGAGATGAATGTCTACTCTCCTCCCAGCCCTCATGGTGCTTAGGACAATTGAGAAAGCTATAGAAAAGTATATGAGCATTCTGTGAATAAGTTGAAGGTGCAGAATAAGACAGCAATGGGAGAATTAGTTGGAGGGAAGAAGTATAGAATTATATTGGAATAAAATTCAAAACATGAGGGAATATAGAAATGGAATTTATTTGGCCAGTATCTTTGGTTATCAAGGATGAGCAGCATAGTGGATTAAATAGATACAGTGTTTTTGGATGGAATGGGGTTAGAGAGATATTTCTGCATTGGTACAACGAGTTTGTGGATAGTAAGGAGAGGCATTTGGAGTGTTGTAACTGCTTGGACATCTCAACAGAAAATTGGTAAGTATTTGGTTTGGTTTTGTTGGTTAGCCTAGCTTTAGACCAGGGTTTCTCAACCTCAGTAGTACTGACATTTTGAGGCTGATAATTCTTTGTTGTGGGGGGGAGGAGGGCTGTTTTTTGCACTTTAGCATGAATAGCAGCATACCTGGCCTTTTCCCACTAGGCGACAATAGCACCCTTCTCCCAGATATGACAACCAAGATGTCTCGAGACATTGCCAAACATCCTAGGTTGGAAACCATGGGCTAAGCTCTGCCAGTTTTGAGGAAAGGGCAATTCAGTCTGAAATATTAATCATAGCCTTTATTTTAAGTTCTTGCCTTAGGGGTAGGACTTCTGCATTGGAAGAAAAAAGTGATATGCAGAAGCCTAATTCAAAAAATGCCAACAATTTCCTATTGCCTACAGAATGAAATTCAGGTTTAGTACATTGGTTACCTTTTCTCAATTACTTCTGCTCTTTAGATCCACATCCACCTTTACCTGTCTGTCAACCTTCCATTCATGCATTTTTCCAAATAGTCCTTTATAATTTCTCACTTTACTTTTGCTCAAGCTATTGTCTGCATATTTCCCCATCATCATCTTCCAAAGAAATCCACCTCTTAAGGCACATCTCAAATGATATCTCTGCCATGAAGCCTTCTCTAATTCCACTGGTAGGATTTAATTTTTCTCACCTGTGCACTGACATAGTACTTTGCACTTTTGCACTATTTGTTACATTAGTCCTTTTTTAAAAAATTTTTTGGCCATGCCGCAAAGCATGTGGGATCTTAGTTCCCTGACCAAGGATCAAACCTGCACCCCCTGCACTGGCAGCGCAGAGTCTTAACCACTGGCTGCCTGGGAAGTCCCCATGAGTCATTTTTATTGATGGTATGGCTTTTTTGTGGAACACAATATCTTCATATAAAGTACAGATTCAGTTCTTTAATTTCAGAAAGTTTTCCTGTATTATATCATTGAAATTTTTTTCTATGCCATTTGTTTAGTTTCTTACTTCAGAGAAACCAGTAATATTTAGATATGATCATATTTGTATTTCATATCTATTATCTTCTAATTGTTTTAATCATTTTGATTTTTTTCTTTATGAATTTACTGTGATCATATAAAGTGCTTGTTCTAAGGTCCTACTTTGGATTTTAGCTTTATCAACATACTTTATTAAACATTTTACTTATTGCATTTTAATGGTGCTAGTTTTATGTGCTTATTGAGAAGTAAAAGAGAAGTCCTAAGAAATCCAAATAAAATCCCTTCATCCCAGGCCATAAGTAAAAATCTTAAAGACATTTTCTCTATACTTTTAAATTTAATTATAAAATGGTTTTCTTCAATTTGTGTCCTTAACACTACAATTACCCTCTTATTCTATTCTGCTTTTTAAAAAATAATTTCATCTTTGTGGATTTTAAAGAAATCCAATTTGTGTTCTGATTAGGTAATGATATAGAATGAAGCACTCATGGCGAATCTCTTCATTATCTTTATATTTTTTCTATTATTTTCCTTTCTATCTCTTTTACTTCTTCTCCCCCTCCTTTCCTTCTTCCTCCTCTTTTTTCCCTCCTTTTAACTGCTGTGGTTTGCATATATGACATCATTTCTTTTAATCTGTTGGTGTTTAACACGGTCAGCCCCATCAAAGCTCACTTTGACTTCTTCCTCACTTTATATGATACCTCATCATCTTTCAGATACATAGTTTGATGACAACATTTCATGCTCAACTGATTCTTCTAACACTTGAGGATGTATGGCAGGATGCTTGGTCATTACCTGAACGTGTGTACCATTTGTTTGGAGAACTCAAGTCCCCTCTCTCTCATCTGAGATTTCTTTGCTCTTCTTTTTTCTTTCTTTCTTTCTTTTTTTTAAAGAATGAATTTTTTTTTTTTCTGGCCACACCACATGTGGGATTTTAGTTCCCAGATTGAACCCATTCCCCCTGCAGTGGAAGCACAGAGTCTTAACCACTGGACCACCAGGGAAGTCCTCTTTGCTCTTCTGAGACACATTCATGCCACTTAGTTAAGAATATCTCTTACCCCTTTGGGAGAATTTTAAAATGGTTCCACATACTCATTGTGGAACCCAAAAGCTTTTGCTTATTTTTAAAAATTAAAGTGGTCCATCTTCCCTTTCTATGCTTAGCAACTCTTGCCACCGCATCCCCAGCTTCAGGCAAAATGATGCCAGAAGTTTTAAAGTACTGAGAGAGACTGAGACGCCAGCAATGAATCCCTTGGAGTGTGAGGGTGTGGAGAGAAACATCACCTGACAGCTCTTTTACCTGGTCTCTTCGCCTTGAATCATCTTGTCACTTATGTTCAATTTTTTCCTTCTGTAATTAGGTTTTTCTGATTATGACTTTATGCACTGCTTGGCTACACCAAATTCGGAGTTCTACCATTTACTCACGCTGCTACTGAGTTCCAGAGCTGATAAACAGGTACGTAAGCTGCTCAGAGTTTTTCCCATTTCTTTTTCTTCTCATCCCCTCAGTATTCTCCCCCAAATGTGAGAGATTTCCTGGCTTAATAAGAATTCCCAGGACTTTGTCTTTTTGCATTTCTTTCCTCTGACCTGCTTCTGGGTTGGGTTGGAATGGAGAAGGTGAAACAGCTCAATCCTCATAGTGTAAAAGTAACCATAGATGGTGCTTAAACAAACAGGTGTGTCTATGTTCCAATAAAATTTTACTTACAAAAAAAAAAAAGGGTAAATTTAGAATTATGTCCAGCTGTACAATAGTCTTTTGTCTCTTTCAATGGATACTACCTCTTAAAAAGCTTTAGTGATACATAATTGACCTTCAGTAAATTGCACATACTTAAAGAATATAATTTGATGTGTTTGACATGTACATACCCATGAATGTATCACCATAATCAAGATAATTGTATCTCTATCACTGACCAAAGTTTCTCATGTCTTTTTGTAATTTCTTCCTCCTATCACTCCCGGGTAACCCCTCCTTTCCCCATTACTAGACAACCACTGTCACTATAGATTGGATTGTATTTACTAGATTTTTATAAATGAAATCACACAGAATGCAATCTTTTTATCAGATTTCTTTAATTCAGCAAAATTATCTGAAGATTCATTGATGTTCCAGTATGTATCAGTAGTTTATGCCTTTGTTTATTAGTTTATTGTAGATCTTAGTTATTGTAGTATGTATCAATAGTTTATTCCTCTGTATTCCTGAGTAGTATTCTGTTGGTTTGATATAACAGAGTTTGTTTATCCATTTACATGTTGATGAACATTTGGGTCGGTTCCAGGTTTTGACTAGGCTATTCTAAACAAAGTTGCTCTAACAGTCGTATAAAATCTAGGTATAGACATATATTTTAATTTTTTCTTAGGCAAACCCAGGAGTGAAATGGCTGGATCATATAGTAGGTGTGTAAGTTTAGCTATAAAAGACTGCCAAACTTTTCTAAAGTGGTAGTACCTCTTCAGATTCCTATCAGCAGTGTATGAGAGTAACAGTTCATCTATGTCATCACCACTACTTGGCATGAACAATCTTTCTAATATCAGCAATTCCCAAAGGTGTGTAGTGGTATCTCCTTGTAGTTTTAAATTGCATTTATCTATGATTGATGATATTGAGCATCTTTTTATGTTCTTAATTGGCATCTATATATCTTCTTTGGTAAAGTGTTTGTTCAAATTTTTGTCTTTTTTAAAAAATTGGCTTGTCTCTTCTCTTAATATTGAGGATTGAGAGTTCTTTTAAACATTCTAGATGCTAGTCCTTCATCAGATATATGACCTGCAAATATTTTCTCTCAGCCTCATTTACAAGTATATTAGGTCAATGAAACTTGTCCCACAGGTAAACGATATTCTGTTCATTTTAAAAAATTCTCATTTCTCTTTGTATTTCATTTTGGATAGTTTCTATTGCTGTGTCTTCAAATTTACTAATCTTTTGTTCTGCAATGTCTAAAATGTAATCCTAGACAGTGTACTTTTTATTGCATACTTTGTATTGTTCCTCTCTAAAAGTTTGATCTGAGTCTTTTAAAATATCTTATATTTATCCATATAACTTTTTGAACATATGGAAAACAGATTTTTCTCCTTTATGAGTTTGATTTCCCTGCTTTTTTACATACTTGATAATTTTTTATTGATTGGCAGACATTGTGAATTTTATCTTACTGGGTACTGGATGCTTTTGTATTCCTGTAAATATCCTTGAGCTTTGCTCTCTTTGAAACATTTGATCCTTTCAGATCTTGCTTTCTCGCTTTGTTAGATGGTACTGCAACAGTGTTCAGTCTATAGCGAAGTTTTCCCCTATTGAGGTAAGACACGTCAGTGTACTCTGCCTTATGCCCCTATTATGAAGTTTTCCAGTCTGGCTGTAGGAAAAGACTAATTTCTGGCTCTGTGGAAGGTGCTCGTTCCCCAGCCTCAGGTAATTTTACACATGCGTGGGCTAAAAAGTACTCAGCTGAATATTCAAGGAGGACCCTGTGGAGGTCATCAAAGTTTTCTCAGTGTATAGCTCCTTCCTCTTTGGCACTCTGTCCTTTGAACTCTAGCCTCCTTGCTCTACCTAGACTCTCAGCTCCAACTGTTCACCTCATAGATCCTGCCAAGCTCTGCCTGGGATCCCCCTTCCTGGGCAGCAACCTGGGTATGTTCTCACAGCAGCTAACTGGGGCAATCAAAGGGCTCACTTTATTTGCTTCCCATCTCTCAGGGATCACTGAACGTTGTGTCTTGAAGGCCAGTGACTTGAAAACTGTTGTTGCCTATAATTTCATGATTTTTTGGTCAGATATGGAAGGAATACTCTTTTATTTGTTTGTTTGTTTTTGGAGAATATGACATGAGGTGTGCTGTTCTAAATGTTTGTTGCTGTTAGTAAAATTTTTATTAAATTTTAACATAAACAGTATAGTTATTAGGGGAAAGCAATTCTGTATCTGCCTTTTATCTAATATTTTGATTGATCACACATCTATTTTTATGACTAGATTTGTAATTCTGATATCAGCTTGGGGGGTACTCTGTTCCTTAAAGTATAAACAAGATTGTCTTGAACTTAAAATGTGTAATGCTCTTCACTTAGAACTTATGCTTTAGTGCACAAAGGTTGAAACTGCTCTTGGGCATGAAAAGGAAGGCAGGCACGAAGGAAGAAGGGAAGAAAGTTCTGTTGGTCTGTCTAATCTTGTAAAACCATTGTGGAAAACCTTAGGTTCAAATTCTACTTGGGGAAACTGACATACATGTAGAAAATGTCAATATAATGAATCCAAGGTGTGCTATAGTGAAGTAATAATAATAATAATAAAATATATATATATATATATATATATATATATATATATATATATATATATATTTAGTCTTTGTTTCTGGTTTCTGGCACAGAGCTCCTAACACCCTTAGAATTTCCTGAGTGATATGGAAGAAAGGAAGATTTTTTTTATTCATAATAAGCCCGTTTCAACCATACCTGAATTTATGCTAATGAAGTTACTCTTAGAGGATGGGGGATGGTTGCCAGAAATACCAAGGCATGATTAGAGTATTGCAACTTTCAGCTCCATCCTCTGATCTTCAGGAAAGGAAGAGGAGCTGGAGACCGACTTAGGCACCAATGGTCAATGATGTAATTAACCATGTCTATGCAATGAAGCCTCTATAAAAACACTAAGTGATGAGGTTTGGAACATCTGAGTGGCTGAAAACATCAAGGTGCTTGGAGGATGGCATGCCAGGAGATGGTACGGAAGCTCTGTTCCCTTCACCATACTTTGTCCTATGCATCTCTTCCATTTAGCTGTTCTGAGTTGTTTCTTTTTCTAATAAACTGGTAACAGTAAGTGAAGAGTTTTCCTGAGTTCTGTGAACTGTTATAGCAAATTATCAAACAGAAGGAAGGGTATTGGAAACCCCTGAGTTATAGTTAGTCAGATGTATGGGAGGCTCAGACTTGTGACTGGTGACTGATGTGGAGACAGTCCTGGGGGACTGAGCCCTTAACCTGTTGGGTCTGTATTAACTCCAGGTAGTTAGTGTTACAATGAATTAAATTTTAAGACACCCAGTTGCTATCCACAGAGAACTGGAGAATTGCTTGGTGTGGAAAACCAACACGTTCAGTGTCAGAAGTCTTGTGAGTACAGAAAAAGAGTTTTTTCTTTTACAGGGAACCTAGTGCTGATGTTCTCATTTTTGTCTGCCCAATAGTTTCTCTTCTTTTTCGTTGAGGTTACAGATCTCAGTTCCTGGGCCAAAGGCATGGATCAATCTATCCTACTGTCCCTGACCACATGGATGGTACATGGAGATAGTGAGATTGGAGAGAAGTAAGTGCTCTTGACATAGGAAAAGTTAATTCTCTCCTCTGTATTCGGAGAATTTAAGGCTTGAGCAGGCACATGAAAAGAAATGGTAGTGGTATTGGTGCTGATTCATTTGATGCCAACTTTCTAGATAGAAAGATCCTCATCTTCCAAGGTTTTTTAAAACTACTTAATCTAGAATCCTTTTTATAAATTCCATTTTTGTTATATTAACCAGATTTCATTTCTGCTTGCTTGAAATCAAAGAATTTCTTCTAGTATAAGTTATAAGCAATTTGGTATCATGAGAAGATAAAGTGAATGTATGATGAAAACTAAAGTTAAATAGGTAGGTGGGGCCAGATCATGGAGGGCTTCATATTTTATGTTGTGGTATTTGGTCTTTATTTTGTAGCCTACAGAGTTTTAAGTAGATTCCTAAGTCACTGTCTAATTTTAGTTTTGATCAATCACTCTGATAGCAGTGTCAAAGACGGATTTGAGGAGGATGAACCTTGAGATAGAATGATCAGTTAGAGGTTACTTAAGCTAAGCGATATTGAAGACCTGAACTAGAGTATTAGTTTTCCATTGCTGCCATAACAATTTACCACAAACTTAGCGGCTTGTAGCAATACAGATTTATTATCTCGCAGTTCTGTAGGTCAGAAGTCTGACATGGGCCACATTGTGTTAAAATTAAGGATGTCATCACAAACCATTGCAAGTAATAAGAGAGTGGGGTATAGAGTGAAATATTTAAATGTTGAAAGAAAAAACATCCATCAGCCAAAACTTTTGTATCCAGTGAACTTATTATTCAAAAGTGAAGGAGAAATAAAAATTTCTCAGAAAAATAAAGCTAGAAAATTGTTGCCAGTAGACTTCTCAGAAACCAGGGAATTGTTGCCTTGCAAGGAGTGGTGAAATAAATTTTTCAGAGGAAAGGAAAATGACGTGGATAAGAAACCCAGATTTATGTAAAGAAATGAAAAGCATTAAAGAAGAAATAAAAGAGGATAAAATGAAAACTTTTAACTTTCTTATTGTTAATTGATGTTATAGATAACTGTTCAAAATAATTATAGCAAAGATGTATTGGGTAATTTACCACTTATGGATAAGTGAAATGAATGATAGGGATGCTATAAGGGACTGGAGAAAGGAATTGGAAATTCTCTGCTGTAAGGAAAGCTAAACTGTCTGTGAAGTGGTATAATTTTATTTGAAAATGGACTTAGATTAGTTGTCAATGTACATGGAAACTCTAGGGAAGCTACTGAAAAATATAAAAATGAAGTATAATTGGTATCCCAAGAGAGAAGAAAAAAGAAATCATACAAATCCTCAATTTAAACTAGAGAAAATATGCCATGCTAACACAAATCAAAAGAAAGCTGGAGTATCAAAATTAATTTCAGGAATAAGCAGACTGTGGAACAAGAAAAGTTATCAGGGATAAGATGGGCATTGTAGAATGATAAATAGGTCAGTCTTCCAAGAACACATAACAACCCTTAATGCGTATGTACCTAAAATGCGTGGGATTACATGTGGCAAAAATTGAAAAACGTGCAATGAGAAACAGTCAAATCCACTGTTATAGCTGGAAGCTTCAACATTCCTCTATCAGTAACTGACAGGTCCAGCAGGCAGAAAATTAGTAAGGATATAACTGAGCTGAACAGCACCATCTGTCAACTGGGTCTAATTGACATTTATAGAATATTTCATTCAATAACAGCAGAATACACATACTTCTCAAAGTCACATGGAACATTCACCAAAATAGATCATATTCTGGGCCATAAAACATACTTCAACAAATTTAAAAGGTAAGAAGTCATATAAAATATGCTCTAAAAACACAATGGAATTAAACTAGGAATCAATAACAAAAAGATAGCTGGAAAATCGCATCTGGAGATTAAACAACACACTTCTAAATACCACATGAGTCAAAAGAAGAAATATCAAGAAAAATTTAAAAGTATTTTGAACTAAGTGTAAATTAGAATATAACATAAATATCTGTGGAATGCAGCAAAAGCAGTGTTTAGAGGGAAATTTATAGCATAGAATGTATTCATTAGAAAAAAAGAAGACCTAAAATCAATAATCTAAGCTACCATTTTAGGAAACTAGAAAAAGAAGACCATTATAAAATTAAGCAAGTAGATCTTAAATATTTGTTATTTGCTCTAATTTTATTACTTCAAGAAGAAAAACAATACCAATTCTCTACTGTCTTTTCCAGAAAATAGAAGCAAAGTGAATACTTCCTAACTCGTCCTATGAGGCCAGTTTTACCCTAATATGAAAACCATATAAAGAAATTACACAGAAAGACAACTACAGACTAATATCTCTCATGAACGTTAAAATTCTCAATGATATATTAGCAAGTCTAAACAACAACAAACCCTCCCCTTCCCCACTCCCCACCAAAAAGAATTACATACCTTGACCAAGTGGTATTTATTCCAGGTAGATAAGGCTGGTTCAACACCTGAAAATTAATTAATGAAATCAGTCACATCAGCAGGCTAAAGAAGAAAACTCATATAGTTATATCAATAGATATAGAAAAAGCCTTTGACAAAAATCTAACATCCTTTCTTCAAACTCTAGGGAAACTAAGAATAACAAGGAACTTCTTCAACTGGATAAAGAACATCTACAAAACCCCACAGCTAACAACACACTTAATGGTGAGAAATTAGATGCTTTCCTCTAAAGATTAAGAACAAGTCAAGGATGTCTTTTCTTACCATTTCTATTTAATATCATACTGGAAGTCTTACATAATTCAGTAAGATAGGAAAAGGAGATAAAGTTAAACAGATTGAGAAGGTGAAATAAAACTGTCTGCAGATGACTTTAATGTCTATATAGAAAATGCCAAAGAATCAACAACAACAACAAAAAATTCCTGGAGCTAATAAGTGAATATAGCAAAGTTGCAGGATACAAATATAATATACAAATTTTAGTATACAAATGTCAGTTGGTTTTTTATGTACCTGGTGTTAACAATTGGAATATAAAATTAAAAATATAGTGCCATTTTATTAGCTCCAAAAATTAAATATTTGATATAAATCTAACAAAATATGCACAAGATCTATATAAAGAAAACTACAAAACTCCAATAAAAGAAATCAAAGAAGAACTAAATAAATGAAGAGATATTTCATGTTCCTGGACAGAAGGACTCAACATTGTTAAGATGTCAGTTCTTCTAACCTGATCTATACATGCAAGCAATCCCAATAAAAATTTTAGCAACTTATTTTTTAGATATTGACAAACTGATTCCAAAATGTATATGCAAGAGCAAAAGACCCTGAATAGCCAATGCAATATTAAAGAAGAGATCAAAGTTGGAGAATTGACACCACCCAACCTCAAGACTTACTATAGAATCATGATAACCAAGACAGTGTGGTATCGGTGAAAGAATAGACAAATCGGTAATGAAACAGAATAGTTAGCCCTAAAATAGACACACACACATATGGTCAACTGATCTTTGTCAAAAGAGTTAAGGCAATTCAATAGAGAAAGGATAGTCTTTTTATTGATAATAAATGGTGCTGGAACAACTGGACCTCTACATGCAAAAAAAACAAATATCTAGACACTGACCTTACACATATTACCAAAATTAGTTCAAAATGGATCATGGATCTAACTGTAAAATGCAAAACTATAAAACTTTTAGAAGATAACATCAGAGGAAATTTAGGTAATTTGAGGTTTGACAAGTTTTGTTCACCAAAAAAAAAAATCCATGAATTAAAAAATTGGTAAGTTGGATTTCACTGAATTAAAAACTTCTGCTCTGTGAAAGACAATGTCAAAATAATGAGAATACAAGCTATAGGCTGGGAGAATTTGCAAAAGACCTCTGATAAAGAACTGTTATCCAAAATTTGCAAAGAGTTCTTAAAACTCAAAGTAAGAAAACAAACAACCCAATTTAAAAATAAGCAAAAGCCTGAACAGACACCTTACCAAAGAAGATATACAAATGGCAGTAAGCTTATGAAAAGATGCTCAACATCATATGTCACGAAGGAATTACAAATTAAAGCAAGAATGAGTTACTACTACCTGCTTATTAGAATAGCTAAAATTTAAAAAACTGATAATACTAAATTCTGGCAAAGATATGGAGCAACAGGAACTCTCATTCATTGCTGGTGGGGAGATTTGGCAGATTCTTACAAAGCTAAATGTAGTCTTACTATGTGATTATTATGTGATCCAGCAATGTGCTCCGAGGTATTTACCTAAATGAGTTGGAAACTTATATCCACACAAAAAACTGCACACAAATATTTGTAGAAGTTGTATTCATTATTGCTAAAAACTGGAAGCAACCAAAATGTCCTTTAAAGGTAAATGGGGAAACAAATTTTAGTGCACCAATACATTGGAATACCGTTCAGCAATAAAAATAAATGAGAGATCAAGCCAGGAAAAGATACTGAGGAATTTTTAGGGCACACTGTTTAGTGAAAGTGGCTTAATGAAAAGGCTATATACTATATGATTCTAACTATATGACATTCTGAAAAAGGCAAAATCATAGAGACAATAAAAAAGATTAATGGTTGTCAGGGTTTTAAGGGGAGAAGAAGAGGGTTGAATAGATGGAGCACTGGGAATTTATAGGGCAGTGAATCTACTCTTTATGATACTTTAATGGTGATTACATGACATTATGCATTGGTTGAAACCCATAGAACTGAACAAAACAAACAGTGAACCCTAATGTAAACTATAGACTTAGTTAATTATAATGTATCAATAGTGGTACATCAATTGTAATAAATGTACTGTACTAATGAAAGAGATGTCAGTAATAGGGAAACTTTGAGAAGGGTAGAGAATAGAATCTATGGGAACTCTCTGTACTATCTGCTCAATTTACTGTAAACCTAAAACTGCTCTAAAAAGTAAAGTCTGTTAACTAAAAGAAAAAAAAAAAAGAATCAAGGTGTTGGAAGGCTATGTTCCTTTCTGAAAGCTCCAGGACTTGATTTTTCAGCTTTCAGAGGCCATCCACATACCTTGGTTTGTGGCCCATTCTTGATCTTCAAAGCCAGCCATATAGCTTCTCTTTGAACCTACTTTGTCGTAAGTAGTTTGTGTAAAGGTAAAAGCTATTGAATAGTAGTTTAAAAGTGTCTCAGATTAAAAGAAGAATATCTTTCAAAATGATTTTCTTTCTATCGTCTTCCATTTTTTTAAAAACAGGAAAGAACCTTGAAGAGCTTGAAGAATGTTACTATAGAATGGAAGAGTTTGAAGATAGAAGGGTTGGAAGAAATGCCTGGTAGAGGCTATTCTTGAAGGTATGGAAATAAAGAAGGTCAAGAGCACAACTGGATGAAGAGGACCCCCCATTTCGTGCAACTGGAAGTGAAAAGGGAAATTTGAAAAGAAAAATTTGACAAGGATAACCTTGGTAGTCATATCTTTTTTTTTTTTTGAAATAAGAATCAAGGTGTTCTATTGAATTAAAATGTATTTTTAGACTTAGGGCCATATCTAGTTATTGGATACATAATTGGATACTAAATATAACCTCCATTTTTGATAAAATGTATACAGTTCAAATAAGAAGAAATTAAAAGATGAGAGATGAAACTGAGTTCAACAAAACAAATTTTTTTGCAGAAAGTTATTCCAGTTTTTTTTTTTAACAACTTACAGTTGGCAAAAGTTCAATGCATTCAATTTTGCTTTTAATTTCAAGGAATACATCAGACTTCTCTCAACCATCCCCTTCTCCCCAAGATTATTCTCCATCTCTAAATTTCATTTCAGAAGTTTCATGCTTGATATCAAATTACCTAATACTAATAATTCTTACAATGGTTTAATATGGACTATTAAAATATCTTCAGAATATAAACTAAAATTGGTCTGAAAATCTATGCATATCATCTTCATTGAAAACTACCTCAAGTAGCAGTGATATATGTTAGAGTATTTTTTTAAATGATGAAATTATACATATTACTTATACGATATTTGTGCCAAATGAACTCAGAAAAGAAGGCATAGAATAAATAACAGAATTCCAGATCATAAAATAGGTAAATCTATTGTTAATTATTTACAATCCTAGAAGCAGCAGAAGCACAGAGACACTGATAATTTAACAGGTTGGGTTATCAAAAATAATTTACAATTTGGATTTGGGCTATGTTTTTGTACTGACAATTGAATAAAGGATTCCTTGATATTTTGGGCAATTCCTTTACATAAAATAATTTTGGAACACTGGAAACACTTGATTTTGAAGGAGATGATATCCATTATGTATGTATGTATGTATGTATGTATGTATGTATGCATGTATATCTCTCTCATCTATATATCCATCTATCATCTATCATTTATCTGATCTATTTATCTCTCTATTTATCTAACTATTCTTTTATTCAGTAGTTATATGCAGTGTACTTGATGCTAAGAATTTTCTGTTTTCCCTCAATCATGCATAAGACCTACTTCCTCAAACCTTCTTAGATCTGGGCATGTGGTTAAGTGTTTGGTTTTCAAAGGTCTTCTCTGTAAATAAAGTCAAGTAAATCTAAGTAAATGAAAGGAGTTCTTAAGTCAACAGATCAGGAATCAGTAGGTGCTAATTGTCAATAGTGATTGTCTAACACATGAATAAAACAAAAGATTTGAGTGTGTGCTATCAACAAGCTCAGAATAAATCAAATGTTTACCAGATTGCAATCTGAAATTTGTCAGATTTCACCAATATCTTATTATTTCAGTTGATCTTAAGTGAGTAGAAAAATATACTAGAAGTCTTACATTATGACTGTTTTTCCTATTTCCCTTTTGTTGTTAATGATCTTTATTCTATTCAATAAAAATTCCCTTATCACGTAATTATTTCATAGGGCATCAATGATTTCTATTTGGATGCTAAACAAACATCCTTTATTTTTTCCTAAAGTGAGTTATGTTTACATTTTTCTATGTTTAAGGAGTAAACATGTAAATAAATGAGAAGTTAAGGTTAGTTAAGGTCATAGAAAATGCTTGTGTTAAAGGACTGGAAGAATAGTTAACAAGGACATTTCCCAAAATATTTTATCCTCATATTCTATAACTGTGATTACTGTCCGACCTATCTCCATTATTGTTAATAAATAATGAAGAGAATATGCTTACATTTTAGAAATAAGGATTTCCCAATATTTGACGTTGTTCCACATTTTATTGCTTGTTTGGGTTTGCAGAAATATAGTCCACTCCTCTCTAAATGTGCTGTTTGGCAAAAGTTTATTATAATATAGACTTTAATTTTGTTTGCATGTCATGACATTATTAGAGATTTCTTTGTGACATACATAGTGCAATACAGAATGTTGTTTAGGAATCACTAGCTCAGAAAGGAGAAGAGATAAGTTTATGAAACTAGTTTTATTCAAATTAGATTTTCTTTCAAAAATTTTTAAATGGAAAAGATGGATTCAAGTGTTAAACTTGAAAAATACAGCACTTTGCCTTTTCTTAAACCTCATCCTTGAATGTTTATGATATTTAATTTTTAAACTACTTCCTTTATCTTTAGTCTTCATGCATATCAATCTTTTTTTTGTTTTTTTAATAAATTTATTTATTTATTTTTGGCTGCATTGGGTCTTCATTGCTGTGTGTGGGCTTTCTCTAGTTGTGGCGAGCGGGGGCTGCTCTTCATTGCGGTGGCTTCTCTTGTTGCAGAGCACGGGCTCTAAGCTTCAGTAGTTGTGGTGCATGGGCTTAGTTGCTCTGCAGCATGTGGGATCTTCCCGGACCAGGGATCGAACCCGTGTCCCCTGCATTGGCAGGCGGATTCTTAACCACTGCACCACCAGGGAAATCCCATCAACCTTTTTTTTTTTTTTTGAGTAGCAACTTTATGCCAGTACTAGAGACACAAAGGTATTGAAGTAGAAAGATAAATTGTTTATTAAAGTAAAATTTTTTAAGCAATGGATTGTTGGACAGTAAAGAACTAGATCTACATGAATTAAGAAAATCTAAAAAGAAGTGAATTGCAAAAGAATAGGAACAATATGCTACCATTTACGCAAAATTTAAACACAAAAATAAGAGTATACATTGTTTATGAATTATACATACATGAAGAGAAAGTATGGAAAGCCATTTGGAAGTATAGGGGATAGAAAAGAAACTAGAAAAGTAAGAGGCCATCCAATCACAAAATACTTAGTAAGCCCCAGAAAGGAATTCAGACAATACCCTGAGGGACATAGAGAGTTATTGAAGGGTTTTCAGTGTTTGAAGAGAGGTGCAGGGCCATGCTTGGTATAATTAGGTGAGCATTTTAGAAAGACCACCTGAGTTTCTGTGGAAAGAAAGAAGAGCTTGGATGGGGATAAGACTGGAAAAACAGAGACCAGTTAGGAGGCTGTGGTATTAATCCTGGTGAGAGATGATTGTAGCTTGAACTAAGGTAGTTTAGTGAGAAGGAAGAAAGTAAGCAAATTTGAAAGACATTAGAGATTTGATAACAAAGGACTTCATTGACTTGATTTGGTGGGCGAGAAGGGGAAGAAATAAGAATGTCTCCAGCCACCTATGACATGACCTATCCTCTAAATACAATCATTTACATACTGAGCATGTGTTATGTTAGACCAGGGAGATGTAATTGGCAAAATCCATATTGTGGATCATGGACCACTCCATGCAACAAACCTCCCAAGCTCTCTGATGAATAATCTGCCAGGGTAGAAAAAGATGGGGATGGAGGGAAGAGCTTATAGAGCATTGGTTCTCAAGCACAGGTGATTTTGCCCTTCATGGGACATTTGACAGTTTGAAGATATTTTTGGTTATCACAACCTGGGAAGTGCTACTGGAATCTAGATAGAGGGCTAGGATGATACTAAACATCCAACTTTACACAGGACAGTCTCCCACAGTAATTATCAGCCCCAAATATCAATTGTGTTGATGTTAAAAAAAAAAAAAACTCTGTTATTATGAGATTACAAGACACTTAAAAGGCATATCAGCCAACTGCAATTTATGGGCCTTCATAGTGTATTAAAACATGTTTAAAGAATTAACAGTTACAACATACTTATGAATATCGACTGGATATTTTCATATTAATTTATATGATATTTTATTATATTTAAATATGTGTCATTTGATGTAAAATTTAAAATAATCCACTTAGTTTGCTTCTTGGTTTTTAGTTCTGAGTATGGTAAGTTTGGCATATAATAATTATTGATTGTAACCAGCTAAAATCTATTTTTGCCTCTTTAATGTGTTCTATTATTATTATTTTTTGCTTAAAAATCTGTTACTATCCCAATGTTATCTACTTATTTTTTTTGTATTTTATAATAGCTAATTCTATTTAGCTTTTAATTTATTTAAATATTTGTTATGACTTTTTAATAAATAGTTAACTATCTTAGCATTAATATTAAATGATTCATCAACTTATGATATGCAATATTATCTTAAAATACAACATAATATGTACTAGGATCTGTTTCTGTGCATGCCATTCAATTTACCTGCCAAATTGTGCATCTATGTTGTTGATGTATTTTTATTATTATTATATCATTTATTAATGACCACATTCTGATTTACTGTATATTAAAATGTATTTTATACTTCATATATTTTAGAATATTTTAATATTATTATGTCATTAAAATTAAAATTTTTTCTAGACTCTTTTTACTTATTGTTTTTTTGATGATTACTAGAATCACATATTGAAATTGCAAAGTTAATCTTGGAATCATCTCAGATATAAAAAGAAATTTGGGAGAGATACATCTCTAAACCATTTTATTTTCTCACTTAGGTAAAAGGTTCACCTCTACATTCTTTTGATTTTCTTTAAAATTCCTAACACATTTTGCAGATTATTTTGATAGATACTGTACATTCACTGTACCATGAATTTTGTGTTTTGTTTCTATTGTGGATGAGATTTTTAAAGATTTCTAACTGGCTATAATACTTCATAAGAAAGCTGCTGAATTTTATATTTTCTTTCTGGTTATTAACATTCACTATTTTTGTTTAAGAGATTAAATTAATTTTCTTGAATATTCTACTAAGGCAAACAAACAATTTGCATTTAATAATAGTTTGTACCCATATTTCTGGTAGTTAGATAGTTATTATTTTGGCTGTGTTATAACTGAATTCCCCAAATCCAAACATAGGTTGTACTACTGCTTCTTTTTTAAAGCAAAAGTCTTTTGTATGAACATTTAAAGGAAGTTAAGGTTACACAATTTAAGTATAATTATGTCAGATAATACTCCCTCCATAAGCACAAAAACAAACTAACCAAAAACTTGAACCACAAAATTCATAATCACCTAAAATTTGTATTCACTAGCTAATTCATTTCTATCACAATGCGATGGTGGTACAACATCCACAAAGAGAAACATTGGAAGTGAGAAACGTTTCTGGCAACAGTGAAAATTTCTGGCTTGGGGTTGTAAAATAAAGTAGCTCAGTAGGAGCAGAGATGTCTTAGGGGAAGTAAACTGCATAATCTGGCTGGAGAAAAGCAGTACAGATAAAGACAGCAAGAAGACACAGGGTAACTGGATATGTTCAGAAAATTGGTATCAGGATAACTGAAATTCACAAAGATTCCCAGATCTCACTTTGCTTTGCTGTGAGGAATACACATTCTATGTTGCCTATGGTGTATTTATATAGATTAGTATTTTTCTCAGCTTAAATTTATAAATGGATGTCACATAAAGGTAAGGTTTTCTAAAAGTAGGTATCTCTTAAAAACTTCAAACCTAGTAAAAACAAGTGAAAATACTTTTCACACAATGCTTTCTGGACAAATAAGGAAACGCTTCACTTTCAAAAGCAGTAAGTATTATAAAGTGATGTATACCAAGTAAATGCTAGGATGTTGAATGAACTGTGAATACATGACTTTACTTATGTAAATAGCTAGTGTTTGAATACCTTTGATTTTTTTACAAGATTTTTGTCATATGATCATAATATAAAATAACTAGGCGAAGAAAATTTTATAATAAATTTCCAGTTGAATTATTGCAATGGATATGTTCAAAGAGAATCAAATCTTCATAATATCTTGTTCAGTTATAGCCCTAATCAAGTTCTCAAATCATGCCTTTCTATAATGTAAGATAAATGATTAAGGGTCTATTTTGTTGTTAATTTCCATTAGCACTGATGAGCGCCAAGCACATGTATCAAAGGAAGAATAGACTCTTTCAGAACTAAGAAATATTCAATATATTAAAGAGGTAAGATATTTAAAATGTCTAGAGTTTAACAGCACTTTCTTCAAGATAATCATCTTAAGTAGAGTACTCAAAGGTGTTGGCAATTCAATCAATAGAAGGCACCCCTTTTCTCTAAACCAGTGCTGAACAATTTCTTCTGAAAATACTGTCATTTGGTTGTACCCAAAGCTTTTCTGCAAATCCTGTCAACTACTTGTAGCCATTGAAGACTTTATAGCACCAGAAAAATAAATGAACATCAGCGCTAACTTGTTCCCTACCAACTTGTGCCTGGTCTGTCTCAGCCATGCATGTAATCTTTCTTTTTGAGAAGCTGGCTTATCCTGCCTCCTGTTTTCCTGTTTTAGAAACAGTTTACAGAGTCTTTTTATAATAGTGGGGTGAAAAATGTCTTCCTTGTAGGACTCTGATATACTAGGAATCCTTCACTTTGGTCCTAGAGCCTCCAGCTAATAATTTTATTAAGTAAACCCTAAAAACAGATAATTCTAACAATGTCTGACTCTATCTTCCTAATTCTCTTTCCTTGTGAAACATTATGAATGCATATGTGTGGAGCTGAGAAGCTGAAGTGGTCACAACAATTTCTCTTCACATTATTCATTTTACCAAATTTTGCTTTCAAAGTCTAGTTATGTGCCATGGCTAATGTTACCCTTTGCTTAAAACTTCCCTTGCTCTAATGTACAGAAAGATAGTTCTGCCCAGATGGGTTAGGAATGGTAATATTAGCAAATAAAAACCTAAATTAAGGAAGAGACAGTAAATAAATTTTTAATTATATAAAATTTAATGCTTATGTTAAGGAACAAAATATTAAAAGTCATTTATACAGAGTGAATTTATATCAGAGCTGAATTTAAAGTTGTGACGCTTTGAGTGATATGATAGTCATGTTTTTCCCCCTTCAGTTGAACTAAGGGATTGAAATTTATATACTCAATAACTAGAATAGTATCATAAAGGATCAGACCGGAGGAATCTGTCTCTCTCCATGTTCTGCTGTCACTCCCACAGTGATTTTAATATTTTTCCAATGTCTTTGCTGATTTCTTGTGCCGAGCATTGTTTTCAAAAACAGGCGGTTTTGAAATGAGTACTATAAATTGCATGTTTCTTAGCACATACACACATTTTACAGGTACTGCAGTGAAATCTTTAACAACAAGAAACGAAAAGTATAGAGAGGCGAGTCTCCTGCTAGTTTCAAACTTTACTAAACAGACTTATTGTAAGCCTTAAACTATTTTTATCACTTGACTCAAGCTTTGTTATCTCTCTGAAGCATGAAGGAAAAGGGAATCTTTCACAAACCAAACTGACATCACATTTGCTTTATTCGTGGTTTTCAAATGTTTTGGGCAAAATTCCAGAGACACTGATGGATTTTATGCATTTAATTCATGTTAAACTGGACTTGTGATTTATACAGTTACAGTATGCTTGAGATTTTTCCTCTGAGTAGTGGCCAAAAATATTGTTAATTTATTGAATTCTCCGCAGAAAGTGATGCATGCATTATGTGAAAACGGTAAAGTAGCTGCAATGAGTCATAAAAATAAATTCAATGTCTTATAAAAAAAAGCAGAAAACTTAAATAAGGACAACTGGTCTTTTCTTGGATCAGATCAGAAATGTGATACATGATATTTTTCTCATGAAATGATTATAGTGTAATTGAAAGAGAAACGAAGCAGTGAGTTGCTCTAGCCGCGTAAGCCTTTTCTGCAGCTGTATATAAACTGTTATAGGCATCTCTTTTTTTGTCTTCATTAAAATGAAATACAGTCATGCACAGTATAAAGGAATTTATCTTTTTCAAATTAGAATTAGAAAAATAATTTTTTAAACATTGCAGTTAAAGAGACACCTATTTATAATCAGTTACTTCATCAGTAAACTCCAGTTAAGGGCACTTATATGAAGCTAAATATTCTGTTTTACTTTTAATGAATACTGCAAATGATTTAGTAAAACACCCAATCCATTCTTTATTATATGCGACCTAGAGTTATAAAATGACAACATGTAGATTGTATTATAAACCACATACGTTTTTGTGAAATGCAAATGTTTTTTTCTAATGATAAATGAAAAGCATATGTGAAAATTGTAACAGATTTTTTAAAGGATACCATGCGTTCTTTGAGTTGAGATCCCTACACATTTTTCCCTAGCCACCATTCTCTCAGGTGTCTGACATGAAGGTAGCAAACTTTTCTCAAGTTAAGTAAACTTTGGACATCTGATTTATAGAAAGTCAGTCAAGTCAGATACTTTTTCTCTGGAAAATTGTCTTCCCTTCTCCTCCTTTGCTGAATGATACCCACACATGATATTTGTCACTATAAGACACACACACTTCACGATGTTTCTGCTAGGAGAGAGAGCTGAATGTAAACACTAGACCACCAGGGAGTGTCATAAATTTCATTGTTTTTTCCAGAAGAAATGTATTGAATTGCTCATACTTTTCCTAATGCCTGTTAAGTAGTTGACTTAGGCACTCTTGCAATCTCTGCTGATCAATTTTTACTGAATAAACAAACTTGTCTGTAGACCACCTCAGTCTTAAACAACAATTACCATGATATCCTAAATAACTAACAAATCAATCCAGACCTTGGAAAACTGTCATAAACTAGTTAATACTTTGTGTAAAAATTCATTATGTAAGACATTCTCGCATTTGTTATGGAGACGTTGGTTTCTCCTCCTACCTCTGAAGCTAATAAAACTATGAAAATACTTGTAAAATGTCACAATTTTAGGGACATGACCCAGTTAAAAATATTATCAGTGCCACAAGTAATTTAGAACAGAACTTTCTATGAATGAATGACTAACAAGATGGCCATAATAGCCAACTTTGAAAAGGCAATGATATTTCTGGTGTTTTAACAAAAGAATCTATACTTTTCAGAGTTTTGTTTTATTTTGAAATATTGATCAACTTAATTCCATTAAATGACCAGCACTTATTAAAACCAATTTTCTCTGATTCTTTGTAATAAATCAACATGAGAACAATTATGAAAGGAGTGGGCCATGATCTAATTGTCATTCTAAGGCAGTCATAATATTTGTGCAGGTGTACACTGCCCTATTCCAAGGGGGTGCCATTTACTTGCTGGTTTATGTGTATGGCAGCCCCTCCTCAATGTGGACTTTTGGAGGTATCTAATCTACATGGCCTCATGTGGTCACCCTGAGTTCACTTATGACTTACGAACACCTGAGAATCTTTTTTTTTGATGGGGAGGATAGTCCCCTTTTAGCATTAAGGGAATACATCCAGTTTATTAAAAATATGCTTTTCAATTTACATAGTAAAAATTTAAAAATTCTGTTTGAAATTCTGAAGCATATCATTATCTGACAATGAAGCAATCTGTCAGTAATGAAGGATGCAGTAGGGTTTTTTAAATTTTAACTTTGCTGTCCTGACTTTTAATAATGTTTGCCTAAATTGACTGTATTTAATTTTTAATTCTTTTACACAATGTCAGAACTTTGGTAATACTTCTCTTATGGTTACCTTTCTTTTACATTGAAAAATATAACTAAAATTGGTGTGACACTGTGTTAACATTAAGAAAAAAAAACAAAACTATGCTGCCCAGAATCTTCAACAGAAAACTGAGAAGATGCCAGTACAGTTTGAGGACAATAGAGTGAAATCTTAAAAAAAATATGGTTGAAGAAAACCTCTAGAGGTTATCTTTCTGCTTCATCCTGCTGGCTTCAGGCAAACTTTACCTAAACTATTGTAGGCAGATGGGTATCTGGACTGTTTTTAAAGATCTTGAGGGAATTAATTCCATAATCTCTTAATATCCTTTTTATATCTAATCTATTTGTCCATTTAATTTAGTTTATCTTCAGCAGACATGGATAATGTTACCCTTTACAATATAATTCATCATAACCTTGATAATTGAGGTAATGTTTATATATGAAAGAAAAGATGGCAATCTCTTCATAGAGAAAAGAGTATTGTTATTATAATTTTAAATATTGACTTTAACATTAGTTGTCAATGTCAGAGAGGAATAAAATTGTGAATTTTGAGACCAACTGGAGCCAAAGATCAGATTCAATTTTTTTAATGAGAAAATAATGCCACCTTCAGAAGTGTATCTAACATTTTTTCATACTGAAAACAAATTCTACTTTCAAACATGGATAGAACTTTACACAATAGTTGTTATAACTACAGTAGCTACTTCTAAGGATTCTGTAGAATTCTGGTTTTCAGTGCCATGATATTTAGTGTTTAGTGTTATTTGTGCTGCATTAGTAACATATTTATAACTCTTCCTACACATTATCACCCTCCTAATTATCATTGTTAATACATGAACTGATGAATATTAATTCAGTTTCAAACGTTTGAAATCAAAGAACCTTATATTTTTACCTTTCCACAATTTTCCTATAATTTTAACAATGGCAAATTAGTCTATAAATTTTAAAGGTATGACTATGAAATAAAGACATTAAATTTATGTTATATGTAAATTTGTGTGTTCCTCTTCTAAGCAGTTAAATTAGTAGACTGTATGTTTTTCAGTTATAATAAAACTCTCATTTGAATCTGGCCATGTCTTATTTCTTTAACATTGGGCCAGCCAGATAATTTAAATGAGTGAAGTTGGATGGATGGAAAAAAATTAACCACCAAAAATATAATACAAACTTATTTTTATTGTGTAATATTCTATAGATATGACATTAGATATGTTATTTTACTTTTAGCTAAAATGGAAGCAAATATATAAACTATTAAATAAGTTCAATGATTAAAATTTTCTTTTTTTAATTCATTACTCTTTGGTTTGGATCTAAAAAGTGTTTCTAAAAATAGAACTACCATATGACCCAGAAATCCCACTCCTGGGCATATATCCTGAGAAAACCATAATTCAAAAAGACACATGCACCCCAATGTTCATTGCAGCACTATTTACAAAAGCCAGGACATGCAAGCAACCTAAATGTCCATTGACAGGTGAATGGATAAAGAAGACGTGGTAATATATATACAATGGAATATTACTCAGTCATAAAAAGGAACAAAATTGGGTCATTTGTAGAGACACGGATGGACCTAGAGTCTGTCATACAGAGTGAAGTAAGTCAGAAAGAGAAAAACAAATATTGTATGTTAACACATATATGTGAAATCTAGAAAAATGGTACAGATGAACCTATTTGCAGGGCAGGAATAGAGATGTAGATGTAGAGAACAAACATGTGGACATGGGGGGTGGGTGGGATGAATTGGGAGATTGGGATTGACATAGGTGCACTGCCATGTGTAAAGCAGATAGGTAGTGGGAACCTGCTGTATAGCGCAGGGAGCTCAGCTCAACGCTCTGTGGTGATCTAGATGGGTGGGATGGGGGGTGGGTGGGAGGGAGGTCCAAGAGGGAGGGGATATATGTGTACATATAGCTGATTCACTTTGTTGTACAGCAGAACCTAACACAACATTGCCAAGCAACTATAGCCCAATTTGAAAAAAAAGTGTTTCACTTTTTCTTCTGTTCTAGTGTCAACATTTGGTTTTGTGTAATCTGTTGTAATGCATCTTTTAATTTTAAATGATGCTTAGTTTTCTTCAGTTCACTATGGAAAACAGATGTTCTCAAATATAGCTACTTCCAAACATGTATAGAAACTTTGCACAAGAATTTCTATAATTTGTAGAATTCTGGTTTTCAGTGTCACCATATTTGAATTTTTAAAACTATATTGCATGCTGGTTCAGTACTAAATCATTTGTAATTCTTCATTCATGCTATCTCTTTATGTTTTTAAAGAATTTGGTCTTTAAATACATAATTTGGGGAATGTATTTCAGGCAATTCCTTTTGTGTTTGTAGAACAATCTTAGCATAGGACAATGAACCAAATGTTCAGTGCCATTTTAATCTACCAAAGATAAAACTTCTCTAAGAATGAGTTACTCAAATCATGAGTTTGTGTAACTAGTGCAAAAATTATTGCAAAGAAATTTAAACAATTTTGATGTTTAAAATATCAACCTAAAAAAGCCAAGTTTTTAATTGGGTTTTAACTGATGACAGGTGGTAATTTGCCTGAATGTCAAGAACAAGAAACTATTTTCAATCTTGTGTGTGTGTATGCAAATATGTGTGTGTATGTAGGTGTCTATATATACATCTTTAGCATCATGCCATATGCAAGCTACCAATCTGTGTGTAGTACAGCTGTCTAGTAACCGGGTCTCCATTTCATCAAGCAAGGCATCAAAACATCAGTAGTTCAAGCCACAGAAGCATATCCAGGGAAAAGTTCTTCCTTACTATGCTCATGATGTGTTTAATTGTTAACATTTTTAGCTCAGAGAGGTACCTCATAAATGATACAGTGAACACATGTACACTTTCTGTCCTTGTATAAAACATTGCTGTCTATTATTTAAGTTTCATACTACTGCAAGAACAATATCCTTATTCATGCTCACCCACGAAATTACTACATTCACCTCTTGAGGGTTTTTCTCACAAAATAAATAATTTTTTGAATTTGTGTCTACAATTGCACCACGCACCAAAGTATTTTGGTCAGATCAAAGTCCTCATCTATAGCATGAATAATATAACCAAATAGGTGTTACTGTTTATATTTAGGCTATCATCAGCTGCAATAGAGAGCTCAGAAATACTGTAACCTTTTCATATACTCTGTCCTGTAAGTTCTCAAGTCGATCTTTTACACTCTGAACTGTATTTCTAACTGGACTTACGTTTGCAAATACGTGTTTCTGTTTGGGACTTATAGTTTCTGCTATCCTCTGTAGATTATACTTTATGAACTTATCAGCTGTAAAAGACTTTGATGCCAGAGCAATGTTTTTCAGTTAATACAATTTGCATTTTATTGCAGCCACATCTTTTATTTGCATTTCAAAATAAATCCTGCTTAAATACCAGTATTGTTCAGTTAATTAAACACTTACCATACATTTTTCCATCTATCAGTCAGAATTATTCTTCTTATTTTTTCATGTCAGTGAATTAAGTGGTGGTCTTTTACACAGACAAGATATATTAGCATATTAAACATAAGATATTCGACATTTCCACAAACTTACGTTCCCATTTTTATGAGACATGGAGCCCTCTTGCCTTATCTTATATTTTCCATCGAGAAATGGATACAAGAAAAAAATTCCCTCAATTCTACTAGATGAAAAATAACAGAACAAATGCTGTCGTAAAGAGTAGATGCCGCTTAGTTTCAGTTGCAGGGAGACCACAGGGGATAGAGAGGACTAAAGAACTGAAGAGACCCTGTGCCATTTAAGAGGGTGAGTCACTACCTAGTTTTAGCTCATTGATGCCGCATTGGAATCTGGGTATGGGTTTTCTAGTGACCTGATGTATGGAATTATATCCTGCCAGTATTAGGGTGGCTAAAAACAAAATGTCCAGTGGCCAAATTTGGCTCAAGGCCCACAAGTTGGCAATTGCATTTTAACACATTGTTTTTATCTATAATAGCATCATTCAACTTTATCACCCAACTTTACTACTAGGTTTTTCTCCAAATAGCATCTCATTATTAAAAAGAAAATAATACTGTCCTTAGAGAATAAATAGTTTGCTTTTGTTGATGATCTGCACAAAACCTTTTGTAGATACACAAAGAATTTTTAAAAAATGTTTTGAATTTGTGATTATTACAAATACGCGTTCTGGAGTATAACAACCTTGGGTGAAGAAACCCTTTTGTGTCTTAATGATCTCATCTATAATATTGCAAAAGAATGGCTCTTATTAATATGATTGTTATGAAAGTTAAGTGAGATAAACATGTGAATATCTTAGCATACTGTGCTGCCTAAGTTTGAAAAATAGACTTTATTTTTTTTAGAGCAGTTTTAAGTTCACAGCAAAACTGAACAGAAAATATAGAGAGTTCCCATATGCTCCTGTCCCCAAGCATGTATGGCCTCTCTCACTATCAATATCCCGCACCAGGGTAGTACATTTGTTACAATTAATACACCTACATTGACAGGTCATTATCAACCAAAGTCCATCATTTACATTGGGG
This sequence comes from Balaenoptera borealis, assembly GCF_965194805.1. Lineage (NCBI taxonomy): Eukaryota > Metazoa > Chordata > Mammalia > Artiodactyla > Balaenopteridae > Balaenoptera > Balaenoptera borealis. Next base: position 14,393,721 of record NC_138870.1, read on the forward strand.
TTCACTTCTGTTGTACGTTCTATAGGTTTGGTCAAATGCATAAAGACAAGTATCCACCATTATAGTATCATATAGAATAGTTTCGCTGCCTGAAAAATTTTCCCCATCCCCCCCCACCTCCTCCCAAACCCTGAAAACCACCAATCTTTTTTACTATCTCTATAATTTTGCAGAATGTTATGTAGTTGGAGTCATACAGTATGTAGCCTTTTCAGATTGTCTTCTTTCACCTACCAAGAAGCATTTAAGATCCCTCCATGTCTTTTCAAGGCTTGATAGTTTATATCTTTTTAACACTGAATAATAGTCCATTGACTGAATATACAGTTTATACATTCACTTGGTGAAAGACATTTTGGTTGCTTCCAAGTTTTGGCAGTTATAATTAAGCTGCCATAAATATCCACGTACAGGTTTTTGGGTGGACATACGTTTTCAACTTCTTAAGTAAATACCCTGGAGTGTAAGAAACTGCCAAACAATCTTCCAAAGTGGCTGTACCATTCTGCATCCTCACCAGCAATAAATGAGAGTTCCTGTTGCTCTACATCATTGCCAACATTTGGTGATGTCAGTATTTTACATCTTCATCATCTTAAAAAGCAGGTAGTGGCATTTCATTGTTGTTTTAATTTGCGTTTCCCTAATGACAAACGAAATTGCATATCTTATATGCCCATTTGCCACCCTTATATCTTCTTTGGTGAGGTGTCTGTTCAGGTCTTTTGCCCATTTTTTCAGCAAGCTGTTCATTTCCTTATTGTTGAGTTCTGAGAATTCTTAGTATATCTTGCATAACAATCCTTTATCAGTTATATCTTTTCAAATATTAATTTCAAGTCTGTGGCTTGTATTCTCATTTTCTTGACAGTATCTTTTGAAGAGTAGATTTTCATTTTAATGAAGTCCAGATAATCAATTATTTCTTTCATGGATTGCCTTTAGTGTATCTAAAAAGTCACTGCAAAATCCAATATAATCTAGATTTTCTCCTATGTTATCTTTTATGAGTTTTACAGTTTACTTTTTAGATTAGGGTTTGTGATCCATTTTGAGTTAAATTTTCTGAAGCGTATAATTTTGTGTTTGGATTATTATTATTATTATTTTTGCATGTGGGTGTCCAGTTGCTCCAGCATCATTTGTTGAAAACAGTATCATTTGTCCATTGTATTGCCTTTGCTCCTTTGTCAAAGATCAGTTGATAATATTTGTGTGGGTCTATTTCTTGGCTATCTATTCTATTCCATTGGTATCTTTGTCTATTCTCCCACCAGTACCACACTGTTTTGATTATTGTAGTCTCTTAGTAAGTCTTGAGGTAGAGTAATGTCAAATGACTTTGTTCTTCTCCTTCAATATTCTGCTGGCTGTTCTTGGTCTTTTATCTCTCCATACAAACTTTAAAATCAGTGTGTTGATATCCATGAAATAACTTACTGGGATTTTGACTGGAATTCTGTTTAATCTAGAGATCAAGTTGGGAAGGATCAAAATCTTGACAATATCGAGTCTTCTTATCTATGATCATGGAATATCTCTGCATTTATTTAGGTCTTCTTTGATTTCTTTCATCAGAGTTTTATAGTTTTCTTCATATAGATTTTGTACATATTTTGTTAGACTTATACCTGCTTTGACTTTTTAATACCTTAGTATTCAATAGTTATTCTTGTTATAATAATAAAAATGGCATCATCACCTAAAAATGACGCATCCCCATTGATATATTTGAAAGGGGTAATATTGATTTAAATAAGCATGTTGTGGTATTGTTTCAAAAGATCAGTACTCAGTGATGAGTACATGGGTGTCAGTAATACCATCTGTACTTTTGTCATGCTTAAATATTTAAAAAATAAAAATATGACTACTTTTCAGTTGTGCAAGTTGATAGCAGTAGTATAGCACAGACCAAAGCCATATAAACCAAAGTTGTAAGTGCCAGTTTCACAACCTACTTATGTATAAGTTGGGACAAGTTATTTAACATCTTTGTTTCTAAGTTTTCAGCTGTAAAATGATAAGAATAAATTAGCTGATTGGGTTGTTGAAGATCAAACATATAAAACAATGCCAGATACATGGTTAGCAATATGTAACTACTAAATGTTATATTATTTTAGTCACTTTTTTAAATCAATGGATTGTTTTATAAAGATAAAGTATATGTAACTTCAATTATGAGAGCAATGTAAGCTCACCAGAGAAAAATAGAAGGAAACACAAGCAAATTTCCTGATAGCCGATACCCCGAGATAACCACGATTTACATTTTAGTGTCTTTCTTTCCAGTGTTTTTTCCGATTCATGACTTTTTGTTGGTTTTCTTTTACATAGTTGTGTCCCTACTATATATACAATCAAGTATCCTGGCATTTTTCTTTTTCACTTGACATTATGAGAAAAATTTGTCCTTTTTTAAATAAACATTGTTTTTAGTAGATGGGAAACATTCTACTCCATAGCTTTTTAAAATCACCATCGACCATTTAGATTGCATCCCATTTTCAGTTACTTCAATAACTTTAGTGAATATTTTTTACCAAAGCTTATTTCCTTAAGTTACTTAATTATGCAAAGATTTTTTTAATGATTTACATTACATAAGTATGGATACTAATCAAACCTATTAAATAAATCTGTTTATGTAGGTACAATGAAAATTGCAAGTAGGGAGGCTTTATATAAATATGAAGAAAAAATTGCACATTAATTCATTGCAGAGCACCTGCACATATGAAGTTAGTTATATGACAGCCTTCTCAGCCAAACCTCCAACATATTTAATAATCTATATTTAAACATATACATCTTCAGTTTCATGAGCTACACATGAATATAATATCACTGATTTATACAAACAACACCTTTATGTTAGACTTTCATACAGAATAATGCCTGTATTGGGGAAGGTAAATTCTGTTTATATGTCTAACTTGAGGTACAGCCATTCTTAAAAGAGGTAAGATTGATTTTACTAGGATGAGAAAGTATGACCAGAAAATTCAAGCAATAAGTTATAATGATTTACAAAGTTGGAAGGAGCCTTAAAACCCCATTCCAGGATTCTCAAACATTTTACCACCAAAGAAATATTCCTTTGATTGTTTCTAACTTCTCATTGACTTTTTCTCAGACCCAATTCCTATACAATGAGTTTTCCTATAAAACAAGTCATACTATTGAGTCATAAGTGTTGTTCTCATTTAAATTAAAGAAATAAAGGTATCAATTGCTCTTTCTGGCTAGCATAAGATAACCAATATTATCCCAATGAGATGACACAATTCCAACCAAAGACAAAGAAACTGATGTTTCAGGTAACTTGTGCAAAATTACACCCAAGAAATGGGAACTTTCACTGGGATTCTTGAACTATTGAAATTATTTCAAAGAGCCACCTACTCACTTAACATAGGAGCCATATAATTCTCAGAAAAAGCAAATGCCTTGAACAAAAACACATCTCTTGGCTTATACCCTGATATATTACCAGTTGCTCTTGTTAGTTTTTTATAAATTTAGATATAATAACTTGTTTATAATAATTAACAAATTATAATGAATAAAATTATAATGAAAGGAAAGTAATGAAAGGGGAAACAGGTTGGTAGTTAAATTATGGGTAATGCCAATTTTATAATCTAACACATACCATTGTTACAGATGTTAGTTTTATGCCATTCTACCACTGCAAATATACATATATTTTTATTTGTATATGCATGTAAATTTAAGATTCATCTATCTTTATATAAAGAGGGTGGTTTTTTTGAGAAGGGTTAGGTAAATGAAATAAAGTGTGAAAACTTGGATTATCCTCATGGTGGACTTCAATATTGGAAAATGTTGAATCCATTATTGGTTCCTGATTACCAGCATCTCACAACAACAAAGGCCAATCTTAGGGAGCCTTAGAATTATCCTGACCAAATCAGTGATATCAATGCAATGAATGAAGAGTAATCTGTGAGCCTTTTAGGTGCTTAGCATTTTGTGTTTGAACAGTAAAATTAAAGTGGAGTTCTTAATGTCAATGATTTTATTGAAGAGAGTAGGGACACATTGCCATTTTCAAAGCTCTAAAAATTAGGGGTTTGCTTCATCTCTTTCCAAAGAGTAAGAGGTATACAGAATTCCTGCAAAGCAGGCTTTACACAAAGCACTAACATTTAACCTAAATACATTTATCTTTTAGTACACCAAGTTCTTAATTGCCAAGAATATATTACCAAACTGAAATGGAAGATAAATGAATATTTTGTGTGTAGTCTCCAAAGGGATAAGAATTAAAAATTAAATTAAAAGGCACTTGCCAATGTTTTAATTTGCCTGTTAAAAAAGCAAACACAAATATTTGATGCTGACTATTTTTAATTCCTCAAATCTAATTCAGTCAATCTCAGTAGCAGTAATTTGTAAGTAAATAGGATTTTCTTGAATCTTATCAGAATGTAATGCTGACAACAAGAACAAAGTGATAACTTTTTTACTTCTTAATTTACTCTTGCTCTGCTGTCATTTGAAATGCTGTTGGATAGCAAAAATAACTCATACTTTTGGAATATTTATTATATGTCAGGCATTCCTCTGCATAGTTTACATATATTAGATCATTTAAACCTCACAAGAACCCTGTGAAATAGGTTCTATAATCATTCCCATTTCCTAGCACAGAAAATTGAGGCCCCAACAGGTTAAGTGACTTGTACAGGTTTACCCAGCTACTAAGTAGCAGTTTGGAGTGGGAAACTGTACTCCCAGTATCTGTACAATACCAAAATGTAGTGACGTCTCAAAGTACATATTTGTTAATGTCAAGTAGATTAACAGTTTTTAATTTATTTCTCATTGACCTGGAGTATGTCTTAACACATTCTACAATATTTTTGTCTCTTAAAGATTAGATTTAACTATATAGAGGGACTCACAGACATAGAGAACAGACTTGTGGTTGCCAAGGGGGAGGGAAAGATTGGGAGTTTGAGATTAACAGATGTAAACTATTATGTATAGGATGAATAAGCAACAAGGTCCAACTGTATAACACACGGAACTATTCAATATATTCAGTATCCTGTGATAAACCATAATGGGAAAGAATATAAAAAAAAGAATGTCTAAAAATTTTTTTTAAATAAAAAGTAAAAAAATAAAAATTACTTTCACAGAAGAGAAAAACTAAATTTTCTTTTAAAACATCAAAAACAGTGGTAAGAAATCACAGGTTATACTACCCTGTTTAATTCTTCTATATAAGAAATTAAATCGTGTTGTGCTAAATCCATGCAACATAAGGCTGTTATCCATGGGATGCTTTGAATTTTCCTTAAATACCTTCTACACACCATATTTATCCCAAGTTAGTAAATCCTTTTAAACCCCTATTTTGTGGCTATCTGCCATGTGCTCTTTTTACTTAAAGGGTAAACCTAATGTTTAACTGCATCCTTCTATTTGCCTTAAGTAAAAGAAAACCCTAATATGTCAATTACAGCCAGCTCTCGATTATCTGTTGTCATGGGACAGAGCCCACAAAAGCAAGGATAATTTAAATCCAGGAATAATTAGGAATCTAATTTTGACTTTATTTTTATTCTTCCTCCTAACACATCTTTCTTTTTTGGACTGAAATAGTTAGAAAATAGATTTAATCAAATATTACCTGTTTTTTGGTTTGGGTTTTTACTGACAGACTGATGAAAAGGATAATCTGGATAGAAATGTATCCAGACATCCCAAAACTGGAATGAGCAAGGTAATCTATGTGTACAAACTTTATTACTTATTATTTCAGAGATTCTCAGGTGCATTGGGAGGTCATTATGAAAGTAGTTCTTATCTGAGTTTTTCCCGAGAAAGAAGCCATGGCCTCAAATTTAAAAGTTTTAGATTGATTTATTTATTTTTTCAGATTTTATCTGCACACTGGTCATTGGGCTGCTGCCATCCTGTATCCCAGTGATATTAGCACCTCCATTGACATCTGGCATGATGCCTTCAGTCTGGAATCTTACAGCCAATCAGAGGTGATGATATTGTATTAATGGTTCCATAATAAAATGAAAAAGATGGCCTTCATTTTGATGAAAGCTGTAAAGTAGCTATTGTGCTTGTTTGGTATTGCAAGGTCCAAATGTATTATTTATGCAATTTTTCTTTTGAAAGAAAAACAGAAAGAGCAGATTTCATTTTACAGCATTCAGTCAATGCTATTGTCTCATGAATGTGAACATTTCTGCATTTTATTTCCTCTGAGTATAGGAGACATTTTTCAGAGATCATCTAAGTAGGGATTTAAAAGTTTAAAAACTGCTTTTAAAATAGGTAAGCCCTAATGACTGGATTTATTGTTCATACTGGTAGATAAACTAAATCAACACTTGCCATATGAGAACTTGTACCTAGTTGGAGTCATAATTTTCAAGGTCTTAGCTAGTCATTAAGACTTTGTTCATACTAGGAAAACAGAAAAAAGTCAGTAATTTTATCATAAAGTAAGTGATCAAGAACAAATATACACAATTATAAAATATTTTTAAAACACTAAATCTATTTTGTCTAAGCATGTATTTCATCCTGTAGTTGTTGTACAGTAGTATCATTCTCAAAAAAATATGTGATCATACTAAGAAAAGTATGAAGGAAATAATCTATGCATAGGAACAAAATAAAAAGTGAAAACAAATTTTCATGTAAAAGACAGGTTTACAGTGATAAAATGATACAATAATTTTCTTTGTGATTTTATATCCAGTATCTTACTTGAGCCTCATAAAACCTACAAAATTAGGTTCAGTACATCCATTTATCAGACAGAAGCACTGAGGCTTAAGAGAAGGAAAACTGCCCAAGGACACATAGCCATTTAAGTGATGGATCTGGGACCTGTTTCTGGTCTTCTGATTCCAAAAGAATGTTTTTCTCAATAGCCCATGGTTCATCTTCATCCAATAGTTTCTTTCTTTGTGTATAAGCCACTAATGATGAAGACTTCCTACTAAAAGTTAACAAAAAAATCAAGCAAACTAATGAGTTTCCTAAGAGAAGCATATATACTAAGTCCTATTTTTGTGTGGCCATGGAGAATTTATTTTCCTTGCTTTTGTTTTTCCTAGAAAGATATCTACTTTGGGAAATGTAAGTTTTATTCTCCTCAGATGGGTCTCCAGGGAACTAGTTCTCAGTGTTCTCTACATTTCAGTTTTTATACTTTCTTCTGAAATAGCAAAGGAGTATTTGAACTTAGTAAGGATCATTTGATATTTGTGAAATTAATGACTAAATGAAATTTCCTGGAATGTAGAGTCTGGTCTTTGTAATTTGTCTTGATAATATATAAAACTTGCCTGCACAAACACTAAGAGGTAAATTGAGGAATACCAGTTCACCATACTCATAAAAGAGTTATTCTAGTTATATACAGAGTACTGTATGAAAAATGTAGACACAACCCATTTTTACTCTTGGCCGATGATCTTGCTTCCTAGCTCACTGAGGAAATAGGAGCAATAAAAAAGAATTTAACCATGCTCTTTTCACCACATTTACCCACCTACCTGCATCTACATCTATACCCTCTGCTTTCTCATCTGTCCATGAATGAACTGTTAGTGCTCCTAGCTAAGGAAATCTCTTCTTGTGCAATAACTCCCATGCCCTCTTGCTTAGTCACCAACATCAATCTAATAATTATTCCTCCTATTGTCTACATCAATTAATTTTTCTTTTTTCTACATTGTTATCTCTCCCATTAAAAACAAAAAAACTCTGTCTTCATCCCACTTACCCTTCAGCTATCGTCCCTCTCTTTACTTTCATTTATGTTAAAACTCATCAGAAGAGTTGCCTAGAATTAAAGTCTCCAGTTCCTCTAGTACAAATCGCTCTTGAATCTATTTCATTTTTTGAAATCCACTACTCCACCAAGTGTCCTTTTCAGCATTAATAATGAATGCCAAGTTGTTAAATCCAATGGTAAATTTTCAGTCCTCATCTTACTTGATCAGTCAGCAATATTTGACACAATTGGACCTTGGAAATTTCTTCTTCTAATTTGTTTTTTTTTTTTTTTTGCTATTTCAGGAAGCACATTTTAAGTCTCCTTTTCTGATTCTTGTTTATCACTTCAACCTCATAATATTGCAGTGTCTCAGAACATAGTCCTTCTGCCTTTTCTCCTTTCTATCTGCATTCATGCCCTTGTTTTTACCCAGTTTTGCAGTTTTAAATAACATCTGTATACTAATGACTCTCCAGCCTGGACCTTGCCCCTGTACTCCAGTCTTGAATATACCACTACTTTTCTGAAATCTATATTTACATGTCTAACAGTCAACATTCAAACTCAGCATGTACAAAAACTCTCAACCCTATTTCCTCCAGTCTTTACCATTTCAGAGAATGGTAACTCCGTACTTCTAATTGTTTAACCCTAAAACCTTCTAGTTATTCTTACACATCCATCATGCTGTCTATTAGCAAATTCCAAGGTTCTACCTTTAAAAGATATCCAGATTCTGACCGCATTCTCACAACCTTAAACGAAGCGAATATCATCTCTCACCTGGAATATTACAATAGCTTCCTCTTTGATCTCCTAGATCCTACCTCTACCCTTCTTAAGACTGTTCTTAAGACATTAGCCAGAACAACTGCATTAAATCATAAGGCAGTCTGTGTAACAACTCTCCGTCAAGCCCTCCAAGTTTCCCATATCACTTTGAATAAAAGCCAAATTTTTATATTAGTCCATAGGACCTACACAGTTTTACTTCATTTCCTTTCCAAACCCGTTCCTCACTCACTTGGCAGCCATCCTGTCTTCCATGTACTTGCTTGAACACAATAATCATGCTCTGTTTCGGGGTCTTCCACGGGTTTATCTCTTGGGTGGTAGAAAGACAAGTAGAAATTTCAGGGTTCTTCCACCCCTCACCCCAATAATTTCTTCTTTGTTTTCTTACAGTTATGTCTGAGTAGTTCTGAGGGGCTTGTGCCTCCATGGCATGGGGTTCAGTGTACGTGATGTCATCCTGGCCTGGGTGTCTTCATTACCTACCCTGGCACCTTCTGACAGTGACATTTTGGTCTGGTCTTCCCTCATGAGCTCCCGCAGTTCACTCATTCCCACAATTTCTTTGTATTGCCCAGAGTGGCTCTTCATGTCTTCCAGCTCTCTGGGCCACTTCTACACTGTTCTTAGTCTCAAGGTAAAACTTCTAATGCTCAAGGACCCTTTTGGGCTGCAGAAAACTTGGTGAGGCCATCTTAGATTTTTCTGCCTAGAAACATGGTATGGAGGGTTCTATTGTTCCCTCCGCAGGCCAGGCATGGGGACACCAAAGGCCTCATAAGTTACTTCCCTTTTTTTCCTCAGCCCAAATTATTTTTGGTTTATATCCTTCTCTTACCAGGGATTCATTTTGGTTCCATTTCTCTAGAACCTACCAGGTCCTCATTTTCTCTTCATCTGTGGAATACTATATGGTTTCCAACAGTGCTGGAGACTAGGGAGCGCTTATTTTTCTTATTTCCAAGTCTTTTGTCTGTGCAAGAGTCCTGGATTTTGAGACATAAAACTAATAACTGACGTGGACTTTGTTGGCTTCATTTTGCTGTATCATCCCTTCCTTGTGGCAGAAAGCGTGTAATACTCTAGCCGTCCTCTGAATGGGGAAGATGGTTAGTGAGAGACAGGAAGAAAAGAAAAAAAAGTCCTTCAATTTATATGCAAAATATTATCCTACTGCATAGAATGTACCACCTATTTGGAAAGAATCACAAAATATCCTCTAGCACATTATTTATCTTGGGAATTACGTATCCTGGGTTTGATGTATCTTAATTTATGATCAATGAACTTTACATAACAGCTATAGTCTTCATGAAGTTTCAGTTTCAAGGGGCTTTATTTCAAAGAACCATTATATCTCTGTAAATTATATATAATACATATATATCCTCCAAATGTTCCAGAGTTAAGTTTTGCTTTTATAAACTTTAAAAAATTAGGAAGTGTATAGCCATAAATCACATGAAAAAAATACCGAATAGTTAATATCTAAGATACTCTCTGGAAAGACAAAGTATTCTGTGGAGTTTCACTGATATTTGCTCAGAAAGTTGTTGTTGCTATCCTACCTCTTTTGCTTCTTTCTCCTCTTCTTCCCCACTTCTGAGTGCGCGGCATGCAGGATCTTAGTTCCCGGAACCGGGATCGAGCTCGAACCTATGCTCCTTGCCGTAGAAGCGTGGATTCTTAACCACTCGACCGACCGCCAAGAAAGTCCTTTCCCTCCCTTCTTGTTCCTCCTCTTCTTCTTCCTCTTCTTTCTTAGTCCTTTGCAAGGACTAATTAAAATTGTCTCCTTTGTAGTCATCTTACTCACATTTATATAAAACAATTTCTTAAAGTCTCATTGTGTGCCTCGATAGCACATAAATTATCCACCTTAGATCCTGCTTTCTGGGAATTTAAACATCCTAGTTTCTCCCACCTCCATCCTCAAATTCTGAATTATTTAAAAAATTGCCTTTTTCCTAAAAACAAAACTTAAAACCTGGATGACCTAACCGTAACTCCTTTCATTCCTTCCCTTCTTCACTCCTGGTGGGAAAGGCATCTTTTGGTATAATATTATATCAAGATTATACTATATGAAATACTTTACACTATACTATGATAACAAAACCAAAGTTTGTTTTTCAGAGATGGTACATTTTTAAGCATGTGAAAGACCCAGACCTACTCCTACTCTTAAGGTAAGAATCTGTCACTGCCTTCCAGGTGAGATCCAGTAATGATGTCCTCTGGTCCCTGTGGACTGCTGTGAGGATTTGAAAGGCACCCAGGAAGTCAGGGCTAAGACAGTTAAAGGAATGAGTGAACCTGGAGGTAAGGATGCTAGAAACAGAATGAATTCCTGGATGGCCTACTTAAGGGTCATTCTATAGGGGACTGAACATAAACACTAGTTCTTCTCTATCTTAGCATTGTTTGTGTGTTCATGATCGGAATTTTTCTTTCTGCTTTCAGAGTACATGTGCACTCACTTCCAGACAGTGCTGTAAAATGAAAGAGCCCATTCACAAGAAAGGGGTCCCTACAAAATTTCACACCTCTGAAATGATTAAGAGCAGAGCAACAAAGAAAGAAGAGAAAATAGCAGAATGGACATTAGCGGTGTCAACCTTTTATTTTAAAAGTGTGTCATTTAGTGATGAGCTGCCTTTTTCTGAGGAATCGGATAAATTACCATTAATATTGTATGTTGATTTGGAACGCAATGGTCTTGGAGACATTGGAACATTTATTGTTCAGTCGAGTTTTCTTTCCATTGAGGTACACTATGACTCTGAAATACATGAGATATTCTGATGTATACTAGGTCTAACTGGGAAAGATATTTCAGGTAAGAAAATGCCAAACTTAATTACCTTGAAATAACCTGTGAAAAGATCGGTGCCACTGATGTATCTGGGAGCCGTCGGGGCACCATTTTGAAAACTGGAATGAAGTGACCTGGATGAGAACTTCCAAGGTGAGAAGTGGTTTCCATTACGAAATCCACTTCTCCTTCATCCAACTGGCTCATGTACCCCCATAGCCCGGAGTAAATCTCTTTGGTTCTGATGTCACCTGGTAGATGACCTTTTGGTGCACGTGGAAAGAATACAGTATTCTACTTTTGGCAGTTTTTATTCCACTCTTTGATTCCACAACAGATGAAAATTATTTTAGAGGGTCTCCCTTGTTTTCTTCCTTTTTCAATTTTGTCATTTATAATATGTGTAAATAAGCCAAGGGGAAAGATGAGTTTCCCCTATATTGGTGATTTTCTTACACATGACTCCATTTATCTTAACACATACATTCTTTCTTCCCTTCATTAATGTGCTCATTCTACGAACACTTGTCAGCCATTCATTATGTGCCAGGCCCTGGTGAGGGCACATGTCCTGCCCCTGTAGAGGTTACACTCTACAAAACATAAAGAGTCATGTAAAAAAATATTTAAAAAAATTTTTTTAGTGCTTGTGAGAGAAACATGTACATATTTAAGTGGAATACAATGATCAATTCCACTCAAAGACAGACAGTTCTTAGACTTTGTAAACACAAGTATTAATATTTCTATGAGTACACTTCCATTATTAAACACCTTTTTGTCCTTTTTTTTTTTTTTTTTTTGTGGCCGAGGCATGTAGCATGCAGGATCCTAGTTCCCCGACCAGGGATCGAATCTGTGCCCCCTGCAGTGGAAGCACGGAGTCTTAACCACTGGACCACCAGGGAAGTCCCCTTAAACATCCTTTTAATATCACTCTGAGCATCAGAATTTTATGGGTTTATATCGACAGACTTTTCTATACATAACTTAAAATAGCATGATGTCTCTGCATGGTTACATTAAGACTTCTAACCCTGAGAAAGACAAATATCATATGATATCACTTATATGTGGAATCTAAAAAAAATGATACAAATGAACTTATTTACAAAACAAAAACCGACTCACAGACATAGAAAACAATTTTATGGTTACCAAAGGGGAAGGGGCAGGGGAGGGATAAATTAGGAGATTGGGATTAACAGATACACACTATTACACATAAAGTAGATAATCAACAAGGACCTACTGTATAGCACAGGGGACTCTACTCAATGTTTTATGATAACCTAAAAGGGAAAAGAATCTGAAAAAGAATATATATGTATATATATGAATCACTTTGCTGTACACCTGAAACTAACACAACATTGTAAATCAACTATACTTCAATTTAAAAAAAAGACTTCTGATCCCACCCTATATTCATGGTGAGGACCTATGTGACATAAGCATCCAGGGGGTCTTTGCCCCAAGCTAACTTCCTAAATTAAAACTAGGAACAAGTGCATTGCCATCTGATCAAGCTGATTACCATTGTAAACCATTTCTGGCTATTTCAGAGAAGTTTTCCAAAAAGAAGCACTTCTAATATCTCTTGACCCCAGCTTGATCATTAGGAATGAGAAACCCAGTCTTATCTAGGACTTGGTTTAGTTTAGTTCACAGCCTTTCAGAAATACATATTGGAGTTTAAAAAACAATGTTTGATTTATGCAGAGTTATAGGGATAAAGAAGATTAAATTTCTTTGGTGAACTTATCATAAGCTATCTACCGATTCTCATACATGATGAACTCACCTGGTCATGCTTTCAATTAAAGGAAAAAGATATAACCATCAGGTTGTATGACAAATAATTATTCATCCCCAACTGAATGGCGCAAGAGGAGTAAAGACAGAAAGTAGCATCAGAATGCATCATTGAATCCACACAACTCCGTCCATGTTGTTAAGCATTGAGGTCTACACAGAGCAGCGGCGTGCTGCAGCAGTCACATTCCAAAGTGATTTTTCTGCAATCAGAGTTTCATTCATTACCCAATTTTCATGCAGCTCCCCTGGCATTTGAAATATGTTTCAAGGTAGACTCCCCAAGGGCTTTTCCCCTCCCATAATAACTGATCTGCAGTGTCCAAAGATAGATCTAAATATCTTTGGTGCAAATTACTTGAGGCCTGCAGAGCATGATTCTCTGTCATCTTCATCACATTTCACACCTACAGAACTGATAACAGATTAATATCTAGGCTGAAAATATTTCATCAGCGTCTCTGGCTAAGGCACCTTACATTATTTTATCTGGGGGCACCAATAAAAAGAGAAGGGGGCCCAGGAAGAAAAAATTTATTTGTACTCAGAGAAGAGAAAAAGAAAAAAGAATTTCCTTTAGTATTATGAGAAAGGCGACAAGGCTTGTCCTGGCAAAGTTCTCTGTGCCGATTATGTATACACTTTTATTCAATCATTGTATCGCTCGGTGTCTGACATTTGGTCAATAGTGCAATCTACCACCGATCAGAATAAAACAGCCACCCCAGAGCACCTTGGAATTTCATTACTTTCCTTTCAATGTAGTCCTTATAACTAGATGTTTATTTGGAAACACAAATTTAAAGTTCAATTCTGTGCCTTGTCAATATTAGTAAAAAGTCAAAGATCCTAGACATTACTGTAAACCTGATTTTTTCCTATTTATTTATTTATTCAAGTGGAGAAAAAGAGTTGAAGGAGGGACAGTAGGGCACAAGAAGGAAATATTAAAAATTAAATTTGAAATAAAAAAAGGATGAGACAAATTTTACTGGTATGAAGGACCTATTTATTCAATATTCAAAGTTATCAGTACAAAAATGTAAAAATACACAGAAAAAATAATTTTACACATGTATTTAGTTTCCTGTATACGGTAAAGGACGTTGAAAGTGAAGATCAGTAGGAAAATAGTGATATTAACATATAATGTCGTTAATTACAAAGAAACAGCACAATGTGATCTGACAGAAATGGGATTGGTTTCATCCAGACCCAGGTGTGAATAGTGGCTCAACCATATATCAGCTGTTGACTTTGGCATAAGTTTTGCCTAAGCCTCAGTTTTCTCATCTGATGATGAGGGTAGTGACACCAACTTGATGAGCTGGGCAGGAGATGAAATATAATAGTATTTATCTAAATCAGTTGACATAGTAAGCTCTTAATGTTCATTTCCTCTCAGCTCTTTCCTCCTTTTGCACAGCAATCAGAATAAGAATTCGCCAGTGATCTTACAACTTTATTTTTATTGTCCTTCATACATTCCTTTCCTCCTTTAATTATTCAAGATCTATTTTGTACCAAATGAATGGATGTGTTTTAAGGCTGTATAGGAACAAATGAATCAACGAGAGGATCAATGAGAAATGTTGTTCTTATAAGTCAAATGCTGTGTTTATATTAAAACTTTCTGAGGAAAGACATTTTATTAGTAAATCAGAAGATTCTTTTCTTGGGCTAATATTGGTTAAATATTTTAACAGTGTGCAGAAAGAATATGGTCAAGGCATTATTGGTGTGTCACATATAGTGTTAAAGTGCTGTTTTTAGATAAAAAGGAATCCCTATAAACTCATAAGAGATACCAAAACACCTGGTGTAGTGATAGAATTGACAACTTACAGTTTTTAAATCAAATATATTTCATTGCATCATAACACATTTTAAAATTCTTTCTTTTTGCAGTATAAAAAAAAGTAGGGCTTCCCTGGTGGCGCAGTGGTTGAGAGTCTGCCTGCCAATGCAGGGGACATGGGTTCGAACCCTGGTCCGGGAAGATCCCACATGCCGCGGAGCAACTAAGCCCGTGCGCCACAACTACTGAGCCTGCGCGTCCGGAGCCGTGCTCCGCAAAGAGAGGCCGCGACAGTGAGAGGCCCGCGCACCACAATGAAGAGTGGCCCCCGCTCGCCACAACTGGAGAAGGCCCTCGCACAGAAGCGAAGAACCAACACAGCCAAAAATAAATAAATAAATAAATTTAAAAAATAAATTAAAAAAAAAAAAAAAAGTACCATTCATGTCCTGTCTTTGTGTGTGTGTGTGTGTGTGTGTGTGTGTGTGTGTGTGTGTGTGTTGTTTTGTTTAGAAGCTTTGGCATCATTTTCTAAATTACTATGTGTGTTAGCAAATGCAGTATTAAACTTCCCATTCATACTCTAGTTTTGATCTTCAGTTGCAATTGTTTTCATGTGCTTCAAAACAGTTAAATATTTTTCTTTATTTTGTTTTTGCCACAATAATGATTTTGGGTATTATGTTTGGAGCTAAATCTGTTCTTATTGATTTATAAAAAAGTGAAAATATATTAGAACACTATAATGTTAATCGTCTCAAAACAATCCCATGTATTTTATAACATTTCTTTGGGGATATACATTTTACAAGAAGCTTTACATTTTCTAGTGATTTTTCAAATAATTATAACAGTAATTAATATTTACTGGGTCCTTACTCTGTGCCAAGTATTGTTCTACGTTCTTTATGCACACTAACCCATTTAATCTTCACAACAAACATTATGAGGTAAGGGCTATTATTTCTCCTATTTTGAGGACAAGAGGACTAGGGCACAGAGAGACCCAAGGTCACATAGATACTAAGGGGCAGAATCAAGACATAAACCCTGTCTATCTCTGGAGCCTGACCTCTTACCTACTATACTAGGCTGCCTTAGTAACAGAGGAGTTTACCGCATTATCTTTCTATGCATTGGAAAACTCTAAGATGAGAATATAAATAGTTCTTTCAGCATGGTATACTAAAGAGAATTGGAATCTAAAGACAAATCATAAAACATTTAATGTATATTTTTCTGAAGAGACTATAGGATTAATAATATAATGACCAATTTTCAAATTCTCATGAGGAATAACTTTCAAATCTTTACCAAAGTATGAATAAAACATAAAGATGCAAATGGAAAATTTATGAAGATTGAGCTTCTTTTTCATATTTGTAATCCTGAACCCAGAGTTCATTGGCTTTTATCACATTGTTTTTAAAAATATGCAGGGGATATTTGTTCTTTTGCTTCTCTTGCATCCTTTCCCTCTGGAAAGACTCTCCCCACTGTAAGTGGTTCTGATAGAGCTGTTTATCAAGGACCCTAGTTCCCCTGTCACGTGGCACTTGGTGGTCAATCTGAATATCCCAACTTCAGGACCAAGGTCCAGAGTGCACCTATGATCTCTGATCTTTCTGATTTTCTGTCATGTGAAGCTTATCCCTGCCTCAGGGACTTTGCACTTCTGGTTCCCTCCGTCTATACTTTCCTTCCCCCAGATATTCACAAAGCTTCCCTCCAGCCACTTTTTTTTTTTTGTCATTTAGATCTCATTTGAGTTGACTACACAGAGGGCACTTAGAGAGTCATTAAGTCTAAATGAGTCCTATACTTCCCATTCATTGTTTATGATCTCAATATATTTTATTTCCTTTACAGAACTTACTACTATTTGGCATTGTGTGTCTCTTTCCACTAGAGTGTAAACTAGTGAGTGAGAGAAGAGGACTTCTTGTTTGTCAGCGTGTTCCTGGCACAATAAGCAATGGGCTGGCATATATGAGCTACTCAGTAAATATTGTGACAAGTTTGAATGTGAGGCAGCAGATTTTTTTTTTTCTTATAATAGTTTGAGTTGAGTTTCTATCAAATATGATTAATAAATTCCTGGTTCTTTACTATATGATACTACCACACAATCTAGATGAATTTTTAATTTTCATTTATTTACTTTTCAAAGTGGCATAATGCTTTCTTTTTCTTCTAGCTTTACTGAGATATAACTGACATACAGCACTGTGTAAGTTTAGGTGTATGGCATATATCATTTGACTGAATCATCATGAAATGCTTATCTCAGTAAGTTTTGTGAACATCCATTATCACATATAGATACAAAATTTAAAAAATAGAAAATTATTTTTCCGTGTGATTAGAACTCTTAGGATTTACTCTTTTGACAGCTTTCATATACAGCACACAGTAGTAGTGTTAATTATATTAATCTCAATGTACATCACATCCTTAATACTTATCTATCTTATAACTGGAGTTTGTACATTTTGAGCACCTTTATCTAATTCCCCCTGTGCACCAGACCCCACCCCTGGTAACCACAAATCTAGTCTCTTTTTCTATGAGTTTGTTTGTTTGTTTGTTTGTTGAAGTATAATTGACCTACAACACTACGTTAGTTCCTGGTGGTCTAGTTACCAACTGTCACCATACAAAGATCTCACATTATTATTGACTATATTCCCCATGCTGTTCATTTCATCCTCATGACCCATTTATTTTGTAACATCTGTATCCAGATGAATTTTTAAAAAAATTTCTATGTTTATAAAATAGATATAAAAATACTAACAGTATTATTTCCATTTTACATGGTAATGTTATAATCCAAAAATATGTTGGACAATCACTATTTTAAAAATTTAGTTAAAATATTTTTCTTAATCAATGTACTCATAGATATTACATTATAACTAGTACTATTCTAGGCACTGTAGAAACGCAAAACATCTAAGAGAAAACAAGGAATGAACATGACATGTAGTTAATGAGCAGACAGGCTAATGCGAGTAGCAGTAAAATACATTAAAAATGTGCTGAGTTAGAGAAGAATGGGGTTGTATTAACTGGCATACTTGGAGATGACCTTCTGGATGGTATAGGACCAAATCTGGATCTGGAACCGTGGAGAAGTTTTTGGTGGTGAACCAAAGCCCAGCTTAAGGGAATAAGGTGGGGATGAGTGTGATTTGCATGAGGGACCACAGGGAGCCATGGTCCAGTGAAGAATTCATCTGGGCAGTGGAGAGGAATAAGTTGATGAGATCAGTTTAGAAATGAGAAATAAAGGTCATAAATTACAAATATTTAGTTTTTATCTTATTTACACTAGAGATTTTTGCAAAGAAAAAACGATCCATGTTCAGTATTTTAGGAAAATTGATCCAGTATCCATGTACAGAATAACTATAATAGGAAATGCTAACCCTTTAGAAACCTGGTGCTGGAGTTCATATGGAAAGTGTCGTGGTGGAGACTGTATGCAAAGGGAAGAAAAGAGCTCATTCAAATTGGATGTTCAATATAAAATAGGAGGAAAAGCAGAGTCACGATTACTTCTGAGTTCCTACTTCTGAAAGAATGGAAAAAAGACGAGACCAATGATGGAAATACACAAGTTGGATACAGATCTAATTTAGGGAAAACTGTGAATTCGGTTTTGATAATGTAAGGAAATGGTAACACAAATAAGTAGAAAGTTTCTATTGGCAGTTCTCAATCCAGGGGTTGAAGTAAGAGGTCAAGGTAAGAGTAAGAGGTTTAGCAGTCAGTAAACCTTGAATTTGTAGATATCCAAGGCCTTTTGATCCACTAGACACAGGGACTAGGGCTCCCAGTACTTTTAGGGACCCACAAACATGTTTTAATTATTTTTTATCAGAAGAAAAAAGTAAACTTTTAGATCAAAAAATGTTTTACTATATAATATTATTTATCGTTATACCAGTGCAGTTGTAAAATATGACTAAATCTTTTGTTTTATGAAGGAAACCGCCCATGAAGACCAAAGGGCCAAGGCCCCATGCAAATCAGTGATGGTGCCTTCTAGATTTAGCCATAATAGTGAAAGTAAATTATTAGGAAGTGAACAGAAGGCAAAAACTGAGTCTTAGAGCAATGGCTCCTAAGATTTGTTCTTCCCTTGACATACTCACAGGGATGGCCCGTGAGCCCATGAGTGTGCATGGTGGTGTGTGGCATATAGAGTGAGCTCTCTCTAACTAGGTGCTGAGTAACTGGGGTTGGATACCTGCCAGCAGGACCACGGTAACTGTGTTTTATCCAGATCAAGGTGACACAGCCTGCAGTACATGGATTCTATCAACTGCCTTACTCTCTCCTTAAGGAATCAATTAAAAAGCAATAAAAAAGAGAGGTGAATTTAGTTTTCCCAATCCATTTTTCTTTGTTTAGACCCAGCATTGTCATTTTTTTTGAAACAGAAATATAAAATTACACAAACACAAATATAATGGTTTTAAACACAAGGAATGAGAAGAATGCAGCATTCACTTGAGAATACAAATGCAAAGATTAAATGGTATTTTATCATTTAAGAATGGTAAGGACCTTTTCTTGGTGTATCTGATTAAACACATGATTCTTCAGGTCTCCAAACTGAGCTCACTGATGGTAACATAAGGGTGTTATGTTATATTACTTAAGGTAACATAAAGATGTAAAATCTACTCACAAGGCTCTAGGTCCCAACTCTACTAGTGATTTAAGAAGAAAAAGAACAAATATTATGTGTTATTCATATTTTCTAGGCATTTTTACCATTTTTCTATCTTGGATTCCTCTTATGTCAAACATCAAAGAATTTCTTTACATTTTATTCCTGAGAAGAGGTTGTATTTAAAATTTATCTAAAATTAGGTTGATCACAAATTATTCCTGTTTTTTTTAATTCGTTTCTAAAACTGTGTTCCTTTTGTTCCTGGACACACTTTGCCAAAGGAATGACTGCATTTCTTTCATGCTGCAAATAATAAAGTTGACTGTGTATTTGAGCAGGTTGACAGCTTCACTTAGCAAACTCACCCTAAATTCTGAAAACAAACCTTACCGACAGTTGGCTGACAATGGTTGAGATGACAACAGAAATAATTTCAAGCAGTAACAAAAACAGATTTAAGCTAGTACACACAACAGTCAAGCCTTTTCTTTTTAAATGATATAAAAAGGAAAGCAATCAAAGGAGAAGGAGGCAACATGCTCATTAGGTACGGCACATAGTCTCGACCTATTGCAGTAAGTTATTTACAAAATCAAGTTATAGTGCATCTTTTGTCCTTACCAGCAGGTGCAGATATTAAGCAGGAAGCATTCAAATACACTATGGCCTTGAGGGGAAGAAGGTAAATAGATGGTTTCCTTTCCCTTCCATTACAAATGCCCGACACCAGTATGATAATTTAATAATTCGATTTCATTTGCCAGGAAAAATTAGCCATTTATTTGGAGCCTTGAAATCGCTGAACTCTGAATGCTTCTGGGTGATTCAAATCTTACCTTGCATATTTACCTTTAGGAAATGCCTATTTTGTCCTCTACTCTCTTTATACTGTTAGTTTACCTTCAAGGTATTTGAAAGAAGCTAAAGTAGAGTATATGTTTAAAGGAAGTAGAATCATCTAAACATTTCTTTTCTAATAAGGTGAGCTATCCAGGCATATGCTAAGCAGCTTTATTTTACTGAAAACTGACCAGAGTTCACCTCTGGATGAGGTATCGCAATATGAGTGAGTGTTGGACAATGGTCTTGATGTGTCCAGATGGAGAGTAAAGCAGTGAATGTGGAAAATGTACGGTATGCAGTGTGTGGGGAGAGTTTGCAGAGTGCAGAAAGGAGAAGACTAAGGAACCAGGGAAGCATATGTTGAAGGAGCAGAGAAGTGAATGAGATGTGGTCGTGAAAGTAGCGGGATGAAATCAGCAATGAGCAACATTTTACAGGCAGAACGATAGAAGGATGAGTCATCGGTACTATCAAATGCTAAGAATTGATCTTCCCCCACATTGAATTTGGCGATTAGAATAGTTTCAGGGAAATTGGGATGGTGTGAAGCCAGATCACAGTGGGTTGAGTGAATGTAAAGGGCAAGGCAAATTGAAAACTTCCTTCAAGTATCTTGGGTATAAATGGAAGAAGCGAATTAGAACAGTATTTGGGAGAATGAATTTTAGAGGGGGAAATAGGAAATGGAGTTTAAAGGTATAGCACAATTTAAAGATATGAGAAGGGAAAAAAAGAAATACTTTTCCAGGAGGTCTAGGAAGTGATGGGAAAGGTTGACTTCCGAAGCTCAGATAACTGTATTAATTTTGATGGGGAGGCATCTCTCTCTCCGAGACAGCTGGAAAGAGATAAAGATATGTGTAGACATAGGTAATTGGTCTTTTGCTTGGAGAGGATGGGCAGAGTTTTATCTCATGTTCTCCATTCTTTTTTCCATGAAATAGGCAAGATCATTTGCTGAGGGTGAGAGGAGCATGGATATGGTAGGTACCTTGAGTTAAGCGGTAAATCTTTGAAAGAGAAGTTGATAATTTACAGGCAGCTGGAAACTATAATTCTGTAAGGGCACCTTCCACAGTTCTTGTCCGCCCAAGGGGTGAAAGTGGATAATAAAACCAATCCATAACTTATTTGGAGAGATAGAATGATAGAAGAACAAATAAGTGAGGAAATGATGACTCCTCGTGAGAAAATGGATGAAATGGTTAAAGGGATACAAGTTGTGTGGATAGTCAGTGTGTCTTATTGATCTTTATGACTCCAAAGTTTATACACAAGTTTACACAGTATGTGGTAAGTACAAAATAAATGATGGTAGAATTGAGGATGTCATGAAGTGGCTAATGGAAACAAGAGGTATCGGTCTACATGACATTAAAATTAGTAATAATAATACTAATAACCTTACTACCAGTAATAATGATGATAATAGCAAACATTTGAGTGCTTATATGTGCCAAGCACTCTTCTAAGCAATTTACTTCCATGTATTACCTCATTTAATCCTCACACATTATATGATGTATGTGTTATTTTTACCACAATTTTACAAGTGAGGTTCAGAGAAGTCAAATAATTTGCGAAAGTCACATAGATGATAAATGGAGAAAGGAAGATTCGATTCAGGTAGTCTGATTCCTAAGCTCATGATCTATGGAAGAATGAGAAAACTAGAAAGGTAGGAATGCACGGTTGGAGAAGATGATACAGAGGTTTAAGACTGATTTTGGAAATAGTGCTGCAATGAACATTGGAGTGCATGTATCTTTTCGAATTATGGTTTTCTCCGGATATATGCCCAGGAGTGGGATTGCAGGATCATACGGTAGAAAACAACTTATGGGGAAAGGTGTGCTGGGGGGAGGGATAAATTAGGAGTTTGGGATTAACATATACACACGACATATTTCAAATAGATAACCAACCAAGGACCTACTGTATAACACAAGGAGCTCTGTTCAATATTCTGTAATAACCTAGGGAAAAGAATTTGAAAAATAATATATATATATATATATATATATATATGTATAACTGAATCACTTTGCTGTACACCTGAAAATAACACAACGTTGTAAATCAACTATACTCCAATATAAAGTAAAAATTAAAAAAAAACCAGAGGCAACTACAAAAAAAAAGAAAAAAAAAGAGAGATTGATTTTGTAGCTGTGATCTCCCTCTCTCCCTCCCACTTAGTGTTTCCAACACCATGTCTAGTCCACAACAGAGATTTGATAAAATGCTGAGAGACAGTATAAGAGCGCGTTGACTAGAAATGCAGTGGGCTGTGCATGTTCCTCTACTAAATCATTTAAAATAGAGAAATGAAGAGGCTTTGAAATATTTTCAACATATACTTTTTTTGGTAACAATGACAAAGCATGAATGTGATAATCAACAATAATCAGGTGATGATGACAGTCCTGGTATATGGTCTTTGTTTCTTAAACTTTAAGGTACTTTTTTCGACAAAATATAACATTTTTATTAACAAATATCATCTTTGAAAAAATTACCAAATGGTACTATGTCTCGATTAGAAAAATGTGAATCTCATTCTGGAATTCATATACCCTGCTTACCACTTTACCCTTTTTAAAAAAATTTTTTTATTTTATATTGGAGCATCATTGATTAGCAATGTTGTGTTAGTTTCAGGTGTACAGCAAAGTGATTCAGTTATGCATATACATACATCTACTCTTTTTCAAATTCTTTTTCCATTGAGGTTATTACAGAGTATTGAGCAGAGTTTCCTGTGCTATACAGTAGGTCCTTGTTGGTTATCTATTTTATTTTTTTATTTTATTTTTATTTTTATTTTTTTAACATCCAATTAGCCTGGTTGCAGACTCCTCGAAGGTGTAGCATATCAAGTTTTCTGTCATTTTGCTGTTTCTTTTGAAGACTAATTTGTTGCAGTATTTTGGTATGCATTCTGATAAATGGTGATCTTCTATTAAAATATGGCATATTTTCTATAAAAAAAACAAACATCTTTATTGGAGTATAATTGCTTTACAATGGTGTGTTAGTTTCTGCTTTATAACAAAGTGAATCAGCTATACATATACAGATATCCCCATATCTCCTCCCTCTTGCGTCTCCCTCCCATCCTCCCTATCCCACCGCTCTCGGTGGTCACAAAGCACCGAGCTGATCTCCATGTTCTCTGCAGCTGCTTCCACTAGCTATTTTACATTTGGTAGTGTATATATGTCCATGCCACTCTCTCACTTCATCCCAGCTTACCCTTCACCCTCCCTGTGTCCTCAAGTCCATTCTCTATGTCTGTGTCTTTATTCCTGTCCTGCCCCTAGGTTCTTCAGAACCATTTTTTTCTTTTTTTCTTTTTAGATTCCATATATATGTTAGCATATGGTATTTGTTTTTCTCTTTCTGACTTCACTCTGCATGACAGACTCTAGGTCCATCCACCTCACAACAAATAACTCAGTTTCATTTCTTTTTATGGCTGAGTAATATTCCATTGTATGTATGTGCCACATCTTCTTTATCTGGTTATCTGTTTTAAATATAGCAGTGAGTACGTGTTAATCTCAAACTCCCAATCTATTCCTCCCCCTACCCTCCCCCACCCCATAACCATAAATTCATTCTCTAAGTCTGTGAGTCTGTTTCTGTTTTGTAAATAAGTTCATTTGTATCATTTTTTTTTTTTAGATTGCACATATAAGCGATATCATAAGATATTTGTCCTTCTCTGTCTGACTTACTTCACTTAGTATGATAATCTCCAGGTCCATCCATGGTCCTGCAAATGGCATTATTTCAATCATTAAGGTATTTTCTTTCAGGTTAGGTCTGGCCTAGATTCTCCACAACTTTATAAGCTTTACTTGCACTTCTAGGACTTTCAGATTTCTTACAGAGCTAATTTGGACTAGCAAGCTACTCCATCTCACTGGCTTATTATAAGGTAGAATTTTATTTAAGAATATAAATTTCTTTTGAAACACTTGCTCTATTTTAGTCGACACATATATTCTGCTTTAATATTATTGAACAAAAAATGAATGAAATAGTGTGAATAAAAACAAATCAGGGCTTCCCTGGTGGCACAGTGGTTGAGAATCTGCCTGCCAATGCAGGGGACACGGGTTCGAGCCCTGGCCTGGGAAGATCCCACATGCCGCGGAGCAACTGGGCCCGTGAGCCACAACTACTGAGCCTGAGCGTCTGGAGCCTCTGCTCCGCAACAAAAGAGGCCGCGATAGTGAGAGGCCCGCGCACCGCAATGAAGAGTGGCCCCCACTCGCCGCAACTGGAGAAAGCCCTCACACAGAAACAAAGACCCAACACAGCCAAAAATAAAAATAATAAATAAATAATAAATAAAAAATTAAAAAAAAACAAAACAAATCAGAGCAATGGGCAGTGTGTTGCTTCATTTGTAAATTATTGCCTGGTTGCCACCCTAACCAGCTTTAAGAATCAAAGTCAACATTTGAAGTTTTAGGTAACTTATGAAATTGAAGAATAGAAAGAATCTACATCAGTTATGCTTACAATGTTATCTCATCATGTTGCCTATAAATATCATTGGTATTTTCATCAAAGATACTGTTACTTTAATCAACTACAGGCCCTTAACAGCTTACACATGTTAAAATTTTTTCTTCTACACAAATTGTCTTCAGTTTTAGTAAGCCATTAACTCAAATTGAAATCTGAAAATTTAGGTTTTGGGGGGATTAAATTGCAAAAGATTTCATTAGAATATCTTAACAGGTAAGCAATCAAGCTTCCATCATAACCCTGTGTACTAATTTAGTTTTTCCACAATATTTTCATCATATCTTCAAAACTTAGAAAAACAAAACTGCTTAAAAAATTCAACAAATATGTTCAAATGACAAATCAGTAGGTGAAAATTGAAAATGTAATAGGTATTTTTCTTTGAATATTAGCTTCCACAGAACAGCAAATGATTTAAATATGAAAGATTCCTAGTCAAATATAAAGTTCTATGGTCATGTTTTTGCATACCATATACGGAAAACTTATTGGAGAACAGCAAAATGAAGCAAATAAATGAACAAGACTAATGTTTTACTTTTCAATACATACAAACATGATTTAGGCAGTACAGTATCTAAGCAATCAGTACTAAGAAATGGCCTATTTTATTTCAAACTATAAAATAATTATAACTTGATATTATAATATTGTATTTGATCATGTTCTCTGACGAACAGAGGGGGAAAGAATTGCAGGTACTGGGATAACCTTGAAAATAAGAATCCACACAAAGGGAGGGGATATCTGTATGTGTATGGCTGATTCATTTTGTTGTGCAGTGGAGGCTAACACAACATTGTAAAGCAACCATACTCCAATAAAAATTAATTAAAAAAAAAGAATCCACACATATGTTTAAAGTCTAAAAAAATCAGATGACACTTATCTGCTTGTCTTTACTATCAGTACTTCATTTCTGTTTAGCATTCATAGGAACCAATTTCTGGCAAGTTTCCAAATCATTTTTTAAAATTAAATTTTAAAAGGGTTTTTTTTATTATAGAAATGATGCAGGAGTATTTTAGAAAAATCAGAAAACATTTTAAAGTAAGATAAAACAATTACCCAAGTCTTTCTCAGATAGGACTACATTTTAAAATATTTTTTCAATATATTTTCAAAATTTGCTTTTGTTATGGCATTATTGTTTTTGCCTTGTAGTTGTTCTTGTTTTTATTTTATGTCTTTATTTTCTGAAAATCGTGTTACCTACGTAGGAAGAGATTGTAATGCAGAAGAAAAAACAATATTAGGCCCCCTTAGAGGCCTAAACTAGGCAAGGCATAAAACAGTAGGGAAGGAAAAAGAAGGAAGGGGATCTTCATTTGGATAGACTAGGTTTATTT
The DNA here is from genome assembly GCF_965194805.1 of Balaenoptera borealis. Classification (NCBI taxonomy): domain Eukaryota; kingdom Metazoa; phylum Chordata; class Mammalia; order Artiodactyla; family Balaenopteridae; genus Balaenoptera; species Balaenoptera borealis. The sequence goes on from NC_138870.1 coordinate 14,420,145, forward strand.
TAACTTAAGCTCCACATACGTTTGTTTAGCGATGTCAGGGTGAGGGGCTCTGCTCCACGTAGTCACTCACAGACCCAGGGTACCAGGGGCTCAACCTCCCAAACATTGCCAGACTCCATGGCAGGCAAGAAGGAACCTGGGAATTCCACATAAACTTCTCACTGCCTGAGACAGAAAGTGACCTGCATCACAGCTGCCCTGTCTTTTCTGGAAGTAGTCACGTGGTCTTCCCCAGTGGCAAGGGGGCTGAGAAACATACGGGAGAAAATAGAATATTTGGTGGGCATCACATTCTCTAACAGAAATGGAGAATCAAAATGGAGAGATTATATGTTTGTGTGCATATGTAAGAGTTCAATTTAAGTTCTGCTTTAGAAGATTTTTCCAATTGCTCTGATGTCTCAACCCCTTTTTTGGAATTCTGATCACATTTACTATCTTAATACAATTTAAAAAAAATTATGTACGTAATTATATGTTGTCTTGAACTTTTACTTAACTGTTTCATTTGTTTTCCTCCACAGATTTACATGCACAGAATAGTGTTAGGAAACATTTATTCCATGAATATTGATCTATGACTTAAGAGTTGTCCATAGGAGAAGCTGAGGATTACTGAAGTATGAGCTATATTTAATATATTAATGGTGCATCTTGACAAAAACGGCATCTTATATTTTTGCCTCTACTTTGCTGGAATCACATCACTCATCTGCTCACATTCAGTGGCTTCCCATTCCTGCAGGATAAAATCCAAGCACCTAACATTACAAAATTCCCCAACACCTGTCCCTTACTTAAATACATGTCCTGTCTCATCTCTATTCACTCCCTTAACTGACGTTTTATGCACTCAAAGCACTTTTAGTTTCCTCAATACACCACACTGCTTTTTCTTTCAGTATTTTTGCTTAAACAGTCTTTGCATGGATCATCTTTCTAAATGCTAATCTTTTTCCAGAACACACCAACATTTCCTGATGAAATCTTAGTCATTGCCCCAGACTCAGCTCAGATACCATCTTTTCCTGGCCTGGGCAAGTTGGTATAACTTCCTGCTTATTTATTCAACTAATACCCTGTACATATCTCCATCCTTAGACTTCTAGGTCATAATAAACTCATATGATTGTCCCCTCCTCCAGATGGTGAGTTTTCCCAGGCCAGGGACTAGGTCTAACTCATCTTTGGGCCCTAGTGCCTACCATGGTAATTAATTAATTTTTTTGAAAGTTGAAAAATTGGAAGCAATTGTTGGAATACCTTGAAAGTCTTTCCCTTTTCCTTTTCCATATTCCCTGAAGGACACTCTTCAAAACCTTGCCTCAGTCTGCTTTGTTTTTTTAATTCCATATGGGCTTTTCTAAAGTTGGAAGCTATAGACAACATTAATTCAGAATGATTTGCAAGTAGGAGGAGATTTTATACCATGTTTCAAGGGTTACTTTCTGCACTTTGGTACAAGAGGTCAGTTAACTTTAAAGTGAATCTCAGGTAGGCACATTCTACTCTTTCTCGCTCTAGTAGCCCTTTCAAACTATTATGGCTTTCCAAGAGCCAGAAGTGCAGATTCTATGAAAAATGAATTATTAATGTCTGATTTTCACAGTAATAGCATACCTTTATCCAAAGAGTAGCATTTCTTCCATACTTTCAGACATTCTTTCCTAATATAAAAATCCTGACCCTTTAGTAAGGTGTCTTTTTGAATCACAGATTTGCTGACTTTAATAAACAAACTGTCGTTACTTTTAATCAGCACACAGAAGTTCTGTTTGGAAAGTTTATGGTCAGATTAGAATCAAAACTGCATGTGAATAGTGATGAATAAATATACAAATAAGACTGAACGTTTCCTATGTAGCAAATGTAGTTTCCAGATAAATTCAAATGGAGGTTTTTGTTTTTTTTTTTTTCCTTAAAAAGGCTCTCTCTGTGTAAGTGTAAATCTCTATTTGGCCAAGGGGAGACTTATGTACAGTAAGAGACCGTGCCAAGTTTTGTGTCTTCTTCAATCTTACATTGTCATCCTCAAGCCACTCATGAACACAGTTATACTATTTGCTGCCTGTTTGCATAGCACACAGATAATTTGTCTCATATATAGTTGAAAACATCTCTTTACCAGTGATTTGGCATTTAAAAATTGAACCATTACAAATTTTAAACATTTAATCAGTTTTAAATTGTTAACTAACATTTGTAAATGAATTTCAAGGCTGTCAGTTATATGGTCATCCTTTTTTTTTTTTTTAATATGGTCATCTTTCAAAGATAATCAGTTTTCGTTTGCTTGCTATTCTAATTGTTATTTATCGAAATCGTGAGGAGCTTTTGTTCCTTGCTCCAGTCATCCCGGTCACTTGCATGAACTCAAGGTAGGCTATTTACAGTTTCCAAACATCCAGAGGGCAATTCAGCATTTGTCCAAGGGCGGGTTTTTTCTGTAAATTTAGTCACTGTATACATAGGACAATTTGCTTATGTTTTGAATTGGTAAATACACTGCCATAAGTCTCCAGCCTAATCTTTCTGTAATGGCTGAGCATCATGGTAATCCACCAAACTGCCTTTTTGAAGGTCATGTGTCAAGCCAGAAAGGAAGAAAATGATTTTTCAAGCTTATCAGATAATCAAAAACCAAATACAGTGCCTCATTCTAACAAAAGTTATTGCAATTCTGAAGATGATTTGAAGCATGGCCTTTCTTTGAAAAAAAATAACCTCCACTAGAATGGATTTCCTGTGTTGGTTCTAAAAGGGAAGACATCTAAATGACACCTCCTGATGCCAAAAGAGAAGCCCATGAGGCTGCTTCAATGCCAGAGACACTCAGTGCGATGGAGACTGTTTCCATGACTATGACTCATCACATGGAGCTTCACAAGAGCTCCTCTAAGGTCCAGAGCATTGGAAGATTTCTTCTTGTTGCTACTTTCCAGGCTGAAATGAGCTGCATGGTTTCTGGGAGGCTTCAGGGCACCCAACACCAATCAATTATCTTTATCTTTACTCATGGTTTACCAAATTGAATCCTCCTTTCTACCCGGTCAGAATGTATGCAATAACTTTAGACGAGAAAGACTCTCCAAAAGCCATTTATCAATATAAATCAAAATACACTGTTTTCACAATGAAGTATTAGGCATTCTGAGAATACACATAAATTTTAAACCATGACCTTCGACCTCAAATGGCTGCTTTCTATCTAGTTAGAGATATATGACATAAGAAACATGAATGTTACCTAAGAAAGGAAGAGACCAGATTGGTCTTCATTCTTCTCTTCCTATATTAACATGACCTAATTTATTAAAATTAGCCACATCTTCTCTGACATTTTCACGTTCAAACCTCTATTTCATGCTTTCTGCATGGCAGTCAGAATAGTGGATGATTTCATGTATAAATTTTCAAACAGAATGAGGTAGGAATAATTATCTCCTTATAGATGAGATAAAGAAAGCTCACTATATGGAGATAAGTTAGCCACCATCACCCAGCTAGTTCGCTGATGAGTCCTGATTCTAGCACAGGTCTTCTCAGAGAGTCTAAGGAGATGGGGCCAGAGCAGGTGGGTGACACTCAGGGAGGGGATGATAGCAATGATGAGAGATAGGTGATAAGGGTGGGAGAAGTGGGATAACACTCAGGGAACATGCCAGATGGGAGAGACTGGGGATGAAGGCAGCCAGCAGCATGTAAGTCTGTCCCAGTGGTATGCACACACTGCCCTTGGGAATCTTCCAAATCCCTCACTACCTATGTGGCTGAGTTCTGTCATTTCAAGTACCAGCAACACAGAAGTGAATGAGCCCAAGATTTGCAGTCAGATAGAATTTGATGCAAACTCTTGCTTCCTCAATTACTACATATGTGTCATTAACCAGGTTAATAATTTCACTGAGTTCTAGTTTTTTATTTTATAAAAATTGTATGATATTTACCTCTCTGTGATTTAATTTAAAATAGAAAGCACTTAGGAGTGTTTGTTACCTACTAAGTACTCAATAAAGGCTAGTTTTCTTTCTTCTTTCTTCTATTCACTCTCCTTCCTTCTCCTTCCTGCCAACCAACTAAAACTTTCTGCTCACTTTTTATTCAGGATCTTCCTTCTGACAGAGTCACCTGTGTATGTTTCCTCCCAAATTATGAATGCAAATAAAATGACATCTAGCAGTCTTCACTTTTTAGTTACACCAAATAAATAGAGCTTAATACAAAGTGATATGGAATTACAAATGAAAGGCTTGGGGATAAGGTCCTCATGGGTAGCACTGTGCAAAGGGAAGCTCCACACATCCCAAATCTGTTCCTCCTCTTCTGTTCCATCTCTTGACAAATGGTATCATTATTCGCCCAATTGCACAAAACAATACCTTTGTTTGCATTAGTCTTTGCCCCTCAGCAGCATTAGACATTCTTGACTATGGAATCCTTCTGGAAACATCCTCCACTCTGATTTCCTTGACAGCATACTCTCCAGGATTTCAACCTCTACCCTTGCACTGGCCCCTCCTTCAACCCTCCTCCAGTATTCTACAGATCAATATAGAAATCCTTTGAGACTCACTTCTGGCCTCACTTCTCTATTTCTACCCTGTGGTTGGTTCAGCCCTTTTTTTTTTTGAATTTTATTTTATTTATTTTTTTATACAGGAGGTTCTTATTAGTCATCCACTTTATACACATCAGTGGATACATGTCAATCCCAATCTCCCAATTCATCACACCACCCCACCCCCGCCACTTTCCCCCCCTTGGTGTCCATACGTTTTTGCTCTACTTCTGTGTCTCAATTTATGCCCTGCAAACCGGTTCATCTGTACCATTTTCTAGGTTTCACATATATGCATTAATATACGATATTTCTTTTTCTCTTTCTGACTTACTTCACTCTGTATGACAGTCTCTAGATGCATTCACGTCTCTACAAATGACCCAATTTCATTACTTTTTATGGCTGAGTAATATTCCATTGTATATATGTACCACTTCTTCTTTATCCATTTGTCTGTTGATGGGCATTTAGGTTGCTTCCATGACCTGGCTATTGTAAATAGTGCTGCAGTGAACATTGGGGTGTGTGTGTCTTTTTGAATTATGGTTTTCTCTGGGTATATTCCCAGTAGTGGGATTGCTGGGTCATATGGTATTTCTATTTTTAGTTTTTTAAGGAACCTCCATACTGTTCTCCATAGTGGCTGTATCAATTTACATTCCCACCAACAGTGCAAGAGGGTTCCCTTTTCTCAACACCCTCTCCAGCATGTGTTGTTTGTAGATTTTCTAATGATGCCCATTCTAACTGGTGTGGGGTGATACCTCATTGTAGTTTTGATTTGCATTTCTCTAATAATTAGTGATGTTGAGTAGCTTTTAATGTGCCTCTTGGCCATCTGTATGTCTTCTTTGGAGAAATGTCTATTTAGGTCTTCTGCCCATTTTTGGATTGGGTTGTTTGCTTTTTTTAATATTGAGTTGCATGAGCTGTATATATATTTTGGAGATTAATCCTTTGTCCGACGATCCATGTGCAAATATTTTCTCCCATTCTGAGGGTTGTCTTTTCGTCTTGTTTATGGTTTCCTTTGCTGTGCAAAAGCTTTGAAGTTTCATTAGGTCCCATTTGTTTATTTTTGCTTTTATTTCCATTACTCTAGGAGGTGGATCAAAAAAGGTCTAGCTGTGATTTATGTCAAAGAGTGTTCTTCCTATGTTTTCCTCTAACAGTTTTATAGTGTCCGGTCTTACATTTAGGTTTCTAATCCATTTTGAGTTTATTTTTGTGTATGGTGTTAGGGAGTGTTCTAATTTCATTCTTTTACATGTAGCTGTCCAGTTTTCCCAGCACCACTTATTGAAGAGACTGTCTTTTCTCCATTGTATATCCTTGCCTCCTTTGTCATAGATTAGTTGAACATAAGTGCGTGGGTTTATCTCAGTGCTTTCTATCCTGTTCCATTGACCTATATTTCTTCTTTTGTGCCAGTACCATATTGTCTTGATTACTGTAGCTTTGTAGTATAGTCTGAAGTCAGGGAGTCTGATTCCTCCAGCTCCATTTTTTTCCCTCAAGACTGCTTTGGCCATTCGGGGTCTTTTGTAAATCCATACAAATTTTAAGATTTTTTGTTCTAGGTCTGTAAAAAATGCCATTGGTAATTTGATAGGGATTGCATTGAATCTGTAGATTGCTTTGGGCAGTATAGTCATTTTCACAATATTGATTCTTCCAATCCAAGAACATGGTATATCTCTCCATATGTTGGTATCATCTTTAATTTCTTTCATCAGTGTCTTATAGTTTTCTGCATACAGGTCTTTTGTCTCCCTAGGTAGGTTTATTCCTAGGTATTTTATTCTTTTTGTTGCAATAGTAAATGGGAGTGTTTCCTTAATTTTTCTTTCAGATTTTTCATCATTAGTGTATAGGAATGCAAGAGATTTCTGGGCATTAATTTTGTATCCTGCAACTTTACCAAATTCATTGATTAGCTCTAGTAGTTTTCTGGTGGCATCTTTAGGATTAGCTATGTATAGTATCATGTCATCTGCAAACAGGGACAGTTTTACTTCTTCTTTTCCAATTTGGAATCACTTTATTTCTTTTTCTTCTCTGATTGCTGTGGCTAGGACTTCCAAAACTATGTTGAATAATAGTGGTGAGAGTGGACATCCTTGTCTTGTTCCTGATCTTAGAGGAAATGCTTCCAGTTTTTCACCATTGAGAATGATGTTTGCTGTGAGTTTGTCATATATGGCCTTTGTTATGTTGAAGTACGTTCCCTCTATGCCCACATTCTGGAGAGTTTTTATCATTAATCGGTGTTGAATTTTGTCAAAAGATTTTTCTGCATCTATTGACATGATCATATGGTTTTTATTCTTCAATTTGTTAATATGGTGTATAACGTTGATTGATTTGAAGAATCCTTGCATCCCTGGGATAAATCCCACTTGATCATGGTGTATAATCCTTTTAATGTGTTGTTGGATTCTGTTTGCTAGTATTTTGTTGAGGATTTTTGCATCTATATTCATCAGTGATATTGTTCTGTAATTTTCTTTTTTTGTAGTATCTTTGCCTGGTTTTGGTATCAGGGTGATGGTGACCTCATAGAATGAGTTTGGGAGTGTTCCCTCCCCTTCAATTTTTTGGAAGAGCTTGAGAAGGATGGGTGTTAGCTCTTCTCTAAGTTATTGATAGAATTCACCTCTGAAGCCATCTGGTCCTGGACTTTTGTTTGTTGGAAGATTTTTAATCACAGTTTCAATTTCATTATTAGTGATTGGTCTGTTCATATTTTCTATTTCTACCTGGTTCAGTCTTGGAAGGTTTTACCTTTCTAAGAATTTGTCCATTTCTTCCAGGTTGTCCACTTTATTGGCATAGAGTTGCTTATAGTAGTCTCTTAGGATGCTTTGTATTTCTGCAGTGTCTGTTGTAACTTTCCCCTTTTCATTTCTAATTTTATTGATTTGAGTCCTCTCCCTCTTTTTCTTCATGAGTCTGGCTAATGGTTCATCAATTTTGTTTATCTTCTCAAAGAACCAGTTTTAGTTTTATTGATCTTTGCTATTGTTGTCTTTGTTTCTATTTCATTTATTTCTGCTCTGATCTTTAAGATTTCTTTCCTTCTGCTAACTTTGGGTTTTGTTTGTTCTTCTTTCTCTAGTTCCTTTAGGTGTAAGGTTAGGTTGTTTAATTGAGATTTTTCTTGTTTCTTTAGGTAGGCTTGTATAGCTATAAACTTCCATCTTAGAACTGCTTTTGCTGCATCCCATAGGTTTTGGATTGTCGTGTTTTCATTGTCATTTGTCTCTAGGTATTTTTTGATTTCCTCTTTGACATCTTCAGTGATCTCTTGGTTATTTATAACGTATTGTTTAGCCTCCATGTGTTTGTGTTCTTTATGTTTTTTTCCCTGTAATTGACTTCTAATCTCATAGCATTGTGGTCAGAAAAGATGCTTGTTTTGATTTCAATTTTCTTAAATTTACTGAGGCTTGATTTGTGACCCAAGATGTGATCTATCCTGGAGAATGTTCCGTGCGCACTTGAGAAGAAAGTGTAATCTGCTGTTTTTGGATGGAATGTCTTTAAATATCAATTAAATATATCTGGTCTATTGTGTCATTTAAAGCTTGTTTCCTTATTTATTTTCACTTTGGATGATCTGTCCATTTGTGTAAGTGAGGTGTTAAAGTCCCCCACTATTATTGTGTTACTGTCGATTTCCTATTTTATAGCTGTTAGCAGCTGCCTTATGTATTGAGGTGCTCCTATGTTGGGTGCATATATATTTATAATTGTTATATCTTCTTCTTGGATTGATCCCTTGATCATTATGTAGTGTCCTTCCTTGTCTCTTGTAACATTCTTTATTTTAAAGTCTATTTTATCTGATATGAGTATAGCTACTCCAGCTTACTTTTGATTTCCATTTGCATGGAATATCTTTTTCCATCGCCTCACTTTCAGTCTGTATGTGCCCCTAGGTCTGAAGTGGGTCTCTTGTAGACAGCATATATATGGGTCTTGTTTTTGTATCTATTCAGCAAGCTTGTGTCTTTTGATTGGAGCATTTAATCCATTCACGTTTAAGGTAATTATCGATATGAATGTTCCTATTACCATTTTCTTAATTGTCTTGGATTTGTTTTTGTAGGTCCTTTTCTTCTCTTCTGTTTCCCACTTAGAGAAAATCCTTTAGCGTTTGTTGTTGAGCTGATTTGGTGGTGCTGAATTCTCCTAGCTTTTGCTTGTCTGTACAGCTTTTGATTTCTCCATTGAATCTGAATGAGATCCTTGCTGGGTAGAGTAATCTTGGTTGTAGGTTCTTCCCTTTCATCACTTTAAGTATATCATGCCACTCTCTTTTGGCTTGTAGAGTTTCTGCTGAGAAATCAGCTGTTAACCTTATGGGAGTTCCCTTGTATGTTATTTGTCATTTTTCCCTTGCTGCTTTCAATAATTTTTCTTTGTCTTTAATTTTTGCCAATTTGATTACCATGTGTCTTGGCATGTTTCTCTTTTGGTTTATCCTGTATGGGACTCTCTGTGCTTCCTGGACTTGGGTGGGTATTTCCTTTCCCATGTTAGGGAAGTTTTTGACTATAATCTCTTCAAATATTTTCTTGGGGCATTTCTCTCTCTCTTCTCCTCCTGGGACCCCTATAATGTGAATGTTGTTGCATTTAATGTTGTCCCAGAGGTCTCTTAGGCTGTCTTCATTTCTTTTCATTCTTTTTTCTTTATTCTGTTCTGCAGCAGTGAATTCCACCATTGTCTCTTCCAGGTCACTTATCCGTTCTTCTGCCTCAGTTTTTCTTCTATTGATTCTTTCTAGTGTAGTTTTCATTTCAGTTATTTTATTGTTCATCTCTGTTTGCTTGTTCTTTAATTCTTCTAGGTCTTTATTAAACATTTCTTACATCTTCTCCATCTTTGCCTCCATTCTTTTTCTGAGGTCCTGGATCATCTTCACTATCCTTATACTGGATTCTTTCTCTGGGAGGTTGCCTATCTCCACTTCATTTAGTTGTTTTTCTGGGGTTTATCTTGTTCCTTCATCTGGTACATAGCCCTCTGCCTTTTCGTCTTGTCTATCTTTCTGTGAATGTGGTTTTTGTTCCACAGGCTGCAGGATTGTAGTTCTTCTTGCTTCTGCTGTCTGCCCTCTGGTGGATGAGGCTCTCTAAGAGGCTTGTACAAGTTTCCTGATGGGAGGGACTAGTGGTGGGTAGAGCTGGCTGTTGCTCTGGTGGGCAGAGCTCAGTAAAACTTTAATCCGCTTGACTGCTGTTGGGTGGGGCTGGGTTCCCTCCTTGTTGGTTGTTTGGCCTGAGGCAACCCAACATTGGAGGTTACCCAGACTCTTTGATGGGGCTAATGGTGGACTCTGGGAGGGCTCACGCCATGGAGTACTTCCCAGAACTTCTGTTGCCAGTGTCCTTGTCCTCACGGTGATACAGAGCTACCCCCTGCCTCTGCAGGAGACCCTCCAACACTAGCAGGTAGGTCTGGTTCAGTCTCCCCTGGGGTGACTGCTCCTTCCTCTGGGTCCCGATGAGCACACTACTTTGTGTGTGCTCTCCAAGAGTGGAGTCTCTGTTTCCCCCAGTCCTATTGAAGTCCTGCAATCAAATCCCGCTAGCCTTCAAAGTCTGATTCTCTAGGAATTCCTCCTCCCATTTCCAGACCCCCAGGTTTGGAAGCCTGACGTGGGGCTCAGAACTTTCACTCCAGTTGGTGGATGTCTGTGGTATAAGTGTTCTCCAGTTTGTGAGTCACCTATCCAGCAGTTATGGGATTTGATTTTATTGTGATTGCACCCCTCCTACCGTCTCATTGTGGCTTCTCCTTTGTATTTGGATGTGGGGTATCTTTTTTGTTGAGTTCCAGTGTCTTCCTGTCGATGACTGTTCTGCAGTTAGTTGTGATTCTGGTGTTCTTACAAGAGGGAGTGACAGCACGTCCTTTTATTCCACCATCTTGAACCAATCTCTCATTCAGCCCTTTGGCTTCAAGTATTCTGTTTGTTGATGACTCCCTGATCTCTACCTCTAGGCCACAACTCTCCTCTCTGCTCCATGCTCATATAATCAACTTCCTACCTAACTTCCACAGATGATGTCTGTTGGGAATTTCAAACTACATGACCCAAATAGAACTTTGAATCTTGCTTTCCACTGATTCCCTCTCTAGTCTTGGCCTTCTCAATAAATGGCGAAACGTAATTCTGCTTAATTCCTTTTTTCCTTCACACCTTAGACCATTCCATTCTAATACTAACATATATCTGGGATCTTCTGACTTCATCTCTGCCACCACCACCTTCATCTCTTTCCTGGTCTCCTGCAAGAGCTTTCTAACTTGGCTCTCTGCTTCTGTTACTGCTCCCTTCCAAAGCAGTCTATCCACCGATATCAGAGTAATCCTTTAAAAAGGTAAATTAATCACGTCATTTTTTTTTTTTTCTCCAATAGCTCTGCTGTTATAAAAACTTCAAAGTCCTTACCGTGGCTTATAAAACTAGAAAGATCTACCTGATTACTTCCACCTTGATCTTTTAACATCAGCCCACATTACTTTCTCCCTTGCTCACTATGTTCTAGTCTCCCCAGCCACCTTTCTGTGCGTCAGTTATATCAATATTTTTCTCCCTTTAGGATCTTAGAAATCTGCTCTGAACTCTCTTCCTCTGTCTCATTGCATGAGTATTTCTTCCCCATTCTTCAGCTCTCAGCTCTGTCATCTCCTCTGAGGGTTTGTACTTGACTTTATAAAGTAGCCTCTTTCTAAGTGATTCTTGTTTACAATATCCTTTTAGTTTCCCTCCTGGCATCAATTAAAATGATTCAGCTACCTTTTTTTTTTTTTGGTTGTTTTTATTAATTTATTGTTTTCTTTCTGCTCCCTTCTCCTCCACTGTCCTCTTCCCCAACTAGAATAGAAGCTCCAGAAGGCAAGGACCATATCCATATTTTCACCATTGTATGTCAAGCCTCAATCTGGCCTCAGTATTTAAGCACTCCTATTTCAGCACTCAGTAAATATTTGTTGAATGAATAAATGAACATAAGGATGAGTCATTGCGTCTTCCTTATCCCTAGATCTAATACATCTTCAAGTAACCATCCTATTTTGTTACCCCTTAAATCGTTGTCCATCCCCAGTTTTCACTGCCTAAATTCAGGTCACCATTATCTCTTGCCAGAATCATTGTAATTTGTTACCAGAACCAGGATTCTTATGAATTATTGTGATTTTGGGGCATCTTCAAGTAACTTAAAATAAGAAAAAGACCAGTCTGACATGGATTAACTTGATTGATTTTAGTATCTTCATGCAGCTAAGGCGACACATGTGAGACAGGTAATCTGATGCATCAGGCCTACCTCAAAGGAGTTAGTTTTTTCAAAACCTAAGTGAGCCACAAGAAATTAGCAATTTCAAAATTTGTGACATAAATCACCTTGTCCTGGAAACATGTGACTTTTATAGGAATAGGCTCTTATCTCCTGCTGTGAGCTCTTGGGATTTTGTGACACTCTACCACTGGACTTTCCTAGACATATTGGTATTTGTGCATCTTTCCAGTGTCCAGCAGCAAACAAATACTTAGAAAAACATGAATTTTATGTATCATTTTGGAGACAGTTGAAAAGAATTCTAGGACCAAGTGAATAAAGGTATGGGGAGGCTATGCTTAACAGGTTGAAAACGTAGAGTGGAAGGCCATTACAATCTTATAGTAGGGGGATGCTAGACTCTGTGGTTTAGCGAAAGGTGCAAATAATCCTCTAATTCCTCCTAAAATTACTTTAAACTATATTATTCCAGCTGGTCTTTGTGCATTCAGTCTTGTTTCTCTCCAGTTCTTTCTTCACACTTCCACTAGAGTAATCCATCAAAAATTTGCCACTTTAAAAGTATTTCATGATGCCTCATTACTGTTAGGATAAATACCTTAGTTGGCATAAAAGCCCTTCAAGATTTGGCCCTTTTACTCCTCCAGCTGGCTCTTAGCAATGCAGCTCTTATACACACTTGAGTCATAGTCTGTAGTACCAGGGACTTATACACCATATCCTTAATGCTTCACTGTGGCTGGTGCATATTTTACACTCATTAAATAGTTGTTGAATGAACCACATGTATTCAGATATCCTACTTGCATCAGTGTTTGCCTTTCTTGCTTATCTCTAATTACCATCAAGGATGTTATTGTATTTTTTATCCCAGCAATCAACCCAAAAAATATGAAGAATGATCTATAGCATAGATTGTCTACTGAAAGATTTAACTGTTGACTATTTTTGATAATTACTTTTAAGCCACCTATATTGTTTGTTTTATTTTTTTGCTTCTCTTTCTCAAAACTAGTTTTGTGGTCATCTACTCAAAATAATTGCTGATAAAGGAAATTACAGCTGGCTTTCTGTATCCATGGGTTCTGCATCCATGGGTTATGGTCTGCAGATTCAACCAATTGTGGATCAAAAAAAAAAAAAAAATCCAGAAAGTTCCAAAACACAAAGCTTGAATTTTCCGCATGCCAGCAACTATTTACAAAGCATTACATTGTATTTACAACTATTTACATAGCATTTACATTTTATTAGGTACTATAAGTAATCTATAGATGATTTAAAGGATACGGGAGGATGTGCATAGGTTATATGCAAATAGTACACCATTTTTACATAAGGGACTTGAGTGTCAGCAGATTTTGGTACCTGTGAGGATCTTGGAACCAATCCCCCATGGATACTGAGGGACTACTGTATCAAGAAATCAATCATTTCTCTTAATATTTGAAATGATTTTATCAAACAAAATGAGTTAATAATTGAACATAATGTAAGCAAGCCTAGTTATAAAGAACACTGCAGTGATTCCTCACTCTGTAGGTACTTAGAAAATGTTAAATAACTTGAAAGAATATTGGAAGAATGTTGCTTCCCCCATGTTCTTGAACATAAATTGAAGACATTTCATTTTCCAGGTAGCTGAACTTCTTTTTCATAGTATAAATACCTATTCCTTTAATTAAATAAGTAAAAGTTAAAGCACATCTCTCATTTCTTATTAAAATTAATGACTTATTTCCCCTCTTCCCTCACCTATTTTTGGATGTAGATGCTCAGAAACTGTTTATATTGTTTATAATGTACCTCAAGCCAATGAATACAGATCATAGAGCTCCACTGGTTATGTGTTGAGTACTGGAGAAATGCATGGATTAA
>NC_138870.1:14438899-14501399 GCF_965194805.1 Balaenoptera borealis
GTCTTTACAGCAGTGATAATTCACTCATTATTCATGTTAGTTATATATCTACTGTGGGAGCAACGGGGTATACATATTAACCAGACTGACACTGACAGCATTACAGGGATATTTTCCAATAGTCGCTTTTGCAGTTATTGAATCTTTATATGTGCCAGGCACTGTGTTAAATGCTTACACACTTAATTATCTAATCCTTAGATAAGTCTACAAAGAAGGTACCATTATTCTTGGTAGGTAGATTAAGAACAGCAGCTTAAAGAGGTTGCCCAAGGTCAGACTGTTGTAGGGTGGTACTTTGCTGAGCTGGCATTGATTGAAGTTCATGTGTGTCTTGCTCTGAAGCTCCCTCTCTTTCCCTACCATCTGCAGGGTTCCTGGGTCTTCACAGTAGGTGCCAGCCTCTAACTCAAACATATCTTCAACATGCAAGGAGTAGGTTTTAATTGCTCTGCGATCTTCCCTCATTTATTGATCAGTTTGGCAAGCATTAACTGAATAATTACTGTGTGCTAAATGCTGTGAAAAAAGCTTGTGAAGATAATAAATATTCCAGGTTTCTAAGGACCCACAGTCTAGTAAGAGCAGAACTCAACAGTTGCTGTAAATATATAAGGTATACAAATAATGCATTTCCAGGGATGAGAAGGACAAGAATTCAGAGAGGGTTTCATAGAAAAGGTAATATTTGACCTGAATCTTGATGGATGACTCCCTAGTTTGCCAGTTGCCCAAGGTTGTACAGGCTCTGAAAGCATAGTGGTTTCAGAGAACCTCTGGTAATGCAACCTGACCAGAGTTAAGAGTTCTTACGGAGAGGTGATCAGAATATAAGGTGAGAAAATGAGTGGGAGCTAAATAATGAAAGATGATCTCATATGCCACAGTATAGATTTGACGTACACATTTAAAGCAGTGGGGAGCCATTAAAAATTTAAATGCGAGGAGTCTCTTGATCAGACTTTTTTTTTTTTCTTTTAAGGGGGGAAGAATAAAGAGAGGGTGAAACAAAGAGCAAACTTAACAGGGTAAAAATAGAGAGGGCTGAAGTATAAAGTAGTGCACAGAGGAGGTATTTAGAAGGTACAGTGAATAGAATGTGCTGGCTGATGGAATGGGGAGAAATTCAGAACAATTTCAAGATTTCTACTTTTGGGGATTGGCGGAATGGTAGAGGGAGACAGGAGATACACGAGGAGGAGTTATTTGGGTCCAGGGTTTTATTTTTGAGTATTTAAAATTGAAAACCCAATGGGGAATTCAAGTATAAAAGAATTTGTTGGTTTCTGAACAAATGAGATAAAAGAGAGCAGCGGTATAAGGGGGCAAAACTACTGTCGTTATTACGATAGTGCGTAATTTGGACAACATGGCTTAATACAAGAGCCAAAAGAATCCGCTAATGACTATGGTTGGGGAGATGTATCTAACACTCAAGGCAGCTTTGGCAGGCGTGGACCCACGTGGGAAGTCTGCTCAGATATGAATATCCGTTTGGATGACCGGAAGTTGAAAATAGAAGAGGGGGTTATCAATTGGAGCAAGGTCCCAAAAGATGAGGGGAGTGATTTCTAGAGCACAGGTGATGGGATTAGCCTTGTAGATTGATTAAGTCAGTCGGTCATTTAATAGACATTTATTAAAGCTCTCACCTTGTCCCAGGCTCTGAGCTAGGTTCGGGGGATACAGTTGGGAACCAGGGAGACATGGACTTTGCCTTCATGGAGCAGTGCACTATGGGATGCCAACAAAGCTTATAACAAATGGTGATGGGTGCTATGAAGAAAGAAACAAAGGGCTAAAATGGAAAATAATTGGGTGGGGTATGGATGGAGAAGGTGAGTGACTGAGTGATCAGGGAAAATCTCTCTCTGAGAAAATGACATTTAAGCTGAGATATGAAGGACAGAAAGAACAAGTAATGTATGTGAAAAGCAGTGAAAGCTATGCTAGGAAAAAAACTTTGAGAGTTTAGCTAGCTATTCCATGGTATTGCTACCTTGGCATCTGTTTTGTTTGGCCAAGTGGCCTTCAGAGACTTTAAACTAACACTAGCCTTCTCATGCAAGCACATGACCTAGATAACAGCCCTCAGAGTTGCAAGAAAATGAAAGTTCCTGATATGACTTCCCCAGTGGTCCTCGTGATCAACAGTCTCCCCAACCTCCCAAGGCCTTCCCTGTGCATCTTATAGATAAGACCTCCCTGGAGGTTACCAAACCCACACTTTTGGTTTGAGTTGACCACTTTGGCCTTACCCGGGGCAGCCCAAAGCACTCCACCCACAGACCCTAATAAAGCATGTACCCAAGGTGCTGTTGCTTTCTCCGTCTGCACTCTGCCTTGACCTTCCCATGTGACCCCTTGAGGTGTGCTATGTACCTCTTCCAGGCCCTGTGAGTAGTAGACTTCTCTATTTCACTTTCTTTTGTGGTTTATTGTTGAACCGGACTCATCATCTGTCAGTTTGTGCTCCCCTTAAGAAATGTTAATTTAACAAAGTCGTAATACATTCCTTAGCATTTGCCAAGTTTCTGTGGTAGGAAAGACACTGGTAAGTTTGAGGAACTGAAAAAAGAGGTAAGTAGGGGCCTGATCACACAGGGCCTTATAAGCCGTCATCATGAAGTTTGATTTTATCAATGGACAGCCACTGAAAGGTGGCATAAATCATGTCTGAGTTTCAATATCATTCTTGTTGTCATACGGAGAAGGAAGTAGAAGGAATCACAGTAAAAACAGCAAAATGAGGTAGAAGATCACTGTCAGAGTATTCTAGGTGAAAGATGGAGTACACTGAGTCTGGCTGTCATGGAGACAGAGAAATGAATGGGTTCAGTATATATGGGGCTTGCTGATGGAGTGTTATGGATTGAGGGTAAGAAAGGAACTAAAGCTAATTCCTGGGTTTGGTGCTATTGAGTGAGGTGAGGAAGATAAGTGGTCCAGAGGACACACTGGAATAGAAATCCAAGGGTGAGTTTGGAGATGGTGAGTTTGGAGATGATACAATTTGGGGATTGATCAGTCTGTAAGTGGTATTCAAATCCATGTGACTATGTAAGATGTGGAACAGTGTTTCATATAAGGAGAAAGAAAAGGAATTAGTTTGATTATGTATATAGATAAGTTTCTAGGAAAGGTGAGAACTTGAAGGGGCCTCTAGTTAATAAGATATATATATATACAATTTTTTTCCTGGTGAATTGAAAACAAGGGCTCCTTTTGGTGAGGAGTTAGGGTATGGGGTCAAAGCCTTGTGAACAGTAGTAAAATGCACAAATAAATATTTAAGAGAGAGCGAGAAAGAGAGAGAGAGAGGGAGAGAGAGAGAGAGAGGTGATCATGAAAGTATAAAAGTATTGACAAGCCAGTGCATTGGGAGGCCATAGATTTAGGGATTTATCACAGCATTAGTCCATTTGATTAAATCCCCCCAGCATTACTCAAAGTGAATGATCAATCAGATTGATTGGTTTTGGGGTTTGCAGGAAAAATAGAAGGGATATTTTTGGGAAAGGGAGGGAGAATGCTATTAAAAGAATTATTGCAATCAGGGCTTTTGAGCTGAGGAAGAAAAAAATGAAATTAGAGGGGAATAAAGAGAGAAAGGAGGCGTTCCAGAGAGTAGAGATCTTAAAAACAGGTTTTTTTGGAGTAAGGATATTAAACTTAAACATTAAATGGAGGGGGAAAAATATTGAGTTGAAGACATAAAATTGACAGGATTAGGGAATGATTGAAAGTAGCAAATGAGAAATGGGGATTAGCTTAATATGACTCTCAGGTTTCCACCTTGGGTAATGGGTGGGGAGTCCTTCAAGGCACCAACTTAGGGACACAGGGAAACTAGATTTTCCCCCCAGAAGGCTGATACCAAGTCTGTTGTTGAACATGTAAGTCTGAGTTGCTTTTGGGCCATCTGCACAGAGCTTTCCTTTAGACAGTTACAGCCTGAAAGAAGGGCTCAGGATTACGATCTAGAATGGAGAAAGACAAGTATTGAAGTGGTAGAATTTAGAGAAGAAATGAAATTGTCCTGGAGGATAGAACCCAAGAATTTGACTGACTCTGATTTCACATTAATAATAACTTTCCTCCTCAAGTCCCTGTATTTTCTCATCTGTCATGTAAGAGCAATCGTCTGTGTTGATAAGATTCTCCAGACACAGTCAGTTTTTGTTACTTGCCTAGAGAAAGATCCAACTGCCAGAAATGGAAACCCAGGGATTTCCCCCCATTGTGTTTTCACTCAGGCTTGGACAGATACCCTTGGCCCCTAAGGGCTAACATTTGTCAATTAGACAAGACTCATTTTAACTGATGGTCAATTTGAATGCCCTCACAAATGCCAGGACAAAAGATTGGACCCAAAGACATACAGCTGACTCTCACAAACTGTAATTAACTGGTCTGACTTAAAGGTTCCATCAACATGACAAAGCATAATCAACCTTCATAATACAGTTTACCTTACCCGTTTCATTAGGTGGGTAAAGCTTTGCCATCCTAATGTCTCCAGCATTCATATATACCGACACATGGCTCGCTGTGGGAAGGGAAATTATGCCTGGAGTCTGGACCAAGTGCACATTGCTGGAGTAAAGGAGCAGTACAAGCCTCCTTACTGCATGATCGTGGGTTTCTGATCCCTGGAATAGTACCTGAAAGTCCCATCTATAAGGCATCCAGCACAGTGAATCATATACAGTAGGGTAGTCAGGAAACATTATTTGTCTTCCTCCCTTTTCCCTTCTCCCACCACCAGTTTTAAAACTCATATTTATATATGTGCACAGATGAAATTTGTTAACATCTTAGCTCTTTTCTTCATATTTAGAAGAAATATGTTCATTTTTCAGAAGTGTGTTATAGCATAGCATAATATGTTACTAATATCTACTTTGTAGTGAAGAATGATCACATGTGTATGTTTACACACAGGCATAAACGCATAAGAGTATGGGGCTTGCACAGAGTGAATATTTCTTAGTTATAACTATCAGCTCTTAGATGGTAAAGTGCTGTATAAATTTAAGACAAATTTTTTATTGGGTATAGTGTTCACTTTCAATTTGATTTGTTTGTTGAATTTTTCCTTAAACTGTTGAGAAGTGAAAATCATTTAGAGACTTATACTTCAGTTTCCACTTTATTCTTGTTCATTCACATAGTAGAGTTTGGAATTGTAAGTCTTTATTTTTATGAAGTTATTTGGATTTTATGCCATTGCATATAGTTAAAATCTTCTACTCAACCATTATGGATCCCCTTAAACTAACTGCAACCCAATTTCTGATTTCATCTTCAAATATTCCCCCTATCCATTACTTTATATTCTGTTCAAGAAAATATCTGAAACTTTCTCTTATTTGTGCTTCTGATTTTTCTGTTTCCCAGTACATGAAATTTTCTCCTCATATGCTTTGTTTCTAAATTTCTAATCCTGATAACTTCCCAACTGAAAACCACAAATTCTATATCACTTGACTGTTTACTAACTTGCTGCTTATGATTAATTCATACTATGGAGATGGTTCTAAATTTCCTAAATTGAGAACTAGCTATGTTTCAAATACTGATAACCTTTTCCTCACATAGCTCCTTGCACATAGTATGTCTTTAATAAAGATTGTGGATTGATTTTCTTTCGAGTGATAAAATATAAAAATATCTCAACAAATGAATGATTGTAATGATATTGAAAAACGATGGTGGCAGATTAAAAAAATAAGACCAATGTGGAATGATAATAAAGTATTGATTAAAGGTATCAACAAAACAAATTTGCTGGATTAGAGCTACATAGTTACTTATATTCCACATTACTAATGTCTTTATTACGTATCTCAACAATTCAAAAAAGGATTACAAAGTCACTAATCAATTCATTTTTCCCAAGCTTGTTAATACTAATGGATCTCTGTAAATTGCCTTTTTTAATGCAACTTAGGGGATGAACTACTCTGTACCCTTATTAGGCATGAAAGCCTATAGGGGTGCACACTTTGAGAAAAACATGTAACCATCTTTTGTTATGCAACTGGGCTTTGGCCAATCATGCATATTAAAACATCACTTAAGAACCTATTCTTTGAAAGACTGAATAAATTTTAATAGTCTACAAAGAAAATAAGGCTTCCAGGGCATATACAGATATATTGTTACCTTTTGTTTTTAAAACCTTTCCTCCCTTCCTTCCACCCTCCCTCCCTCCCTCCCTCCGTTCCTTCTTTCCTTCCTTCCTTCCCTGCATCTTTCCTTCCAGATATATCCATTGTGTATCTACTATGTGCAAGGTCCTTAGAGTACAGGATTTAATATGATAGACAAGATGCATCCCCTCTTGATATTTCCATTGTAGTCAGGAAGACAGACAACACAATACATGTGTAAACAAGATATTTTAGATTGTGATAAGAGCAATGAAGGAAGCAGATATGGGGATTTGGTAGAGATGTACGCACTCTTAGCATCTAGTGAATACTCAAGGGATTAAAATAAACTAAGGACTATGGGGGAAATAGAGAAAACACAAGTGATTTTGGATGATGACACTTTTATTATCTTTTAAGATATTTGATTTATTAAAATAAAAATTAAACTAAATAGGTTATCATGTTGATTATGTAAAATATGATTCTTAGAAAATATAATTTAAAAAATGAAGTTGGGAAACTGGATTGAAAGCAAAATTATTGTGTATTTGTGTCTGTGTGTATATATATATATATACATATATATATATTTTTTTTTTTCTTTTCCATCTCTCTTCCTTGCTGCTTTCAATGAGCATTTATTATGCCAGGCACTGGGCCAGATTCTGAGGATAGAAAAAAATGAGTAAGACATTGTTCCTGTCATCAAGAAATTCATAGTTTAAAGGATTCATATGTTACTTCACATCCTAATTTTAACCCTCTTGAAAAAAAGAAGTGAATATAAAATTTCTTTAGGTGAAGTAACTTAGACCAATGTCACCATGTAAAATAAAAACTTTCTGGAGCCTCTTCTTTCAGGAGTATAAATGAGTCTCTCTCTCATTCCCTTCAGTTCTCTGCTCAAATGTCACTATTTTGGAAAGGACTTTCTTTGCTAGCTTTTTTTTTTTTTTACATTTTTATTTATTTATTTTTTATACAGCAGGTTCTTATTAGTTATCCATTTTATACATATTAGTGTATATATGTCAATCCCAATCTCCCAATTCATCCCTGCACGCCCCCTGCCACTTTCCCCCCTTGGTCCATACGTTTGTTCTCTACATCTGTGTTTATTAGCTTTTTAAAACAGCATCTCGACCTTCTCCAATATTTGTTCCTTGTGTCCCTCTCCTGTGTTATGTTTCCCCTTGCCACTTGTCAGCTAACAAAATGTCCTATGATTTACTTTTTCATTTATCTTTTAAAATATCTGTGTTACTCCTTTAAAATGTAAGTTCCATGAGATCAGGAGTGTTGGCTTATTTTGTTCACTCATGCATTTCTAGTGCCTAGAGCAATACCTGTCATATATCAGGCACTCAATCAATATTTATCAAATGAATGAATAAATTAATAAATATTAAAATAGTAACAAATAAAATGTATCTTGCTTTTGGAAGATTTAGCAAAAGGAAACAGAATCAGTTATAATTTAGGCATTATTCTAACCTTTTCAATAGTACCTCTGTATTCGTTACCCATTGCTTACCCATTACTTACTTCTAGCTAAACCTTAGTAAAGTACCTTGTACTCGAAGAAAAGATAAAATATTTACCATCAATAAATAGAGGGTAATTATTCAGCTACAGCTCAAACTCCATATGGACAACTCTCTCAAGTCAATTCTTTATGTTCTAGAGAACAGCTGACTAACAAAATTAATAGTCCTAAAATTGTTGATTTTTTAAAAATATTTATTGGAAGATAATTGCTTTACAATGTTGTGTTAGTTTCTGCTGTACAACAAAGTGAATCAGCTATATGTATACATATATCCCCATATCCCCTCCTTCTTGAGCCTCCCTCCCACCGTCCCTATCCCACCACTCTAGGTGGTCACAAAGCACCGAGCTGATCTCCCTGTGCTATGCGGCTGCTTCCCACTAGCTATCGATTTTACATTTGGTAGTGTATATATGTCAGTGCTATTCTCTCACTTCATCCCAGCTTCCCCTTCCTCCCACCGTGTCCTCAAGTCCATTCTCTACGTCTGCGTCTTTATTCCTGCCCTGACACTAGGTTCATCACTACCATTTTTTTAGATTCCATATATGTGGGTTAGCATACGGTGTTTGTTTTTCTCTCTCGGACTTACTTCACTCTGTATGACAGACTAAAAAAATTTTATTGACGTATAGTTGATCTACAGTGTTGTGTTAGTTTCTGATGTACAGCAAAATGATTCGGTTATACATGTATATATATTCTTTTTCATATTCTTTTCCACTGTTTTATTATAGGATATTAAATATAGTTCCCTGTGCTATACAGTAGGACCTTGTTGATCTGCTAATTACAAATGCCTAATTTATCCCTCCCTCACTCCCTTTCCCCTCTGGTAACCATAAGTTTGTTTTCTATGTTTGTGAGTCTGTTTCTGCTTTGTAAATAAGTCATTTGTATCATATTTTAGATTCCACATATAAGTAATATCATATGGTATTTGTCTTTCTCTTTCTGTATTACTTCACTTAGTATGATAAACTCTAGGTCCATCCATGTTGCTGCAAATGGCCTTATTTCATTTTTTTTATAGCCAAGTAGTATTCCTGTGTGTGTGTGTGTGTGTGTGTGTGTGTATCTCACATCTTCTTTATTCATTCATCTGTCAGCAGACATCTAGGTTGTTTCCATGTCTTGGCTATTGTAAATAGTGCTGCAATGAACATTGGGGTGCATGTATCTTTTTGAATTAGAGTTTTCTTTGGATATATGCCCAGGAGTGAGATTGTAGGATCATATGGTAACTCTATTTTTAGTTTTGTAAGGAAACTCCATACTGTTCTCTATAGTGGCTGCACTAATTTACATTCCCACCAATAGTGCAAGAGGGTTCCCTTTTCTCCACACCCTCTCCAGAATTTGTTATTTGTAGACTTTTTAACGATGGCCATTCTGACTGGTAATGAAGTGTACCTCATTGTAATTTTGATTTGTGTTTCTATAATAATTAGTGATGTTGAGCATCTTTTCATGTACCTGTTGCCCAACTATATGTCTTCTTTGGAGAAACGTCTAATTAGTTCTTCTGCCCATTTTTTGATTGGGTTGGGTTTTTTTTTGTTATTGAGTTGTATGAACTGTTTGTATATTTTGGAAATTAATTCCTTTTTGGTTGCATCATTTGCAAATATTTTCTCCCATTCTGTAGATTGTCTTTTTGTTTTGTTTATGGTTTCCTCTGCTGTGCAAAAGCTTATAAGTTTGATTAGGTCCATTTGTTTATTTTTGCTTTTATTTCTATTGCCTTGGGAGACTGACCTAAGAAAACATTGGTATGATTTTTGTCAGAGAATGTTTTACCTATGTTCTCTTCTAGGAGTTTTAGGGTGTCATGTCTTATATTAAAGTATTTAAGGCATTTTGAATTTATTTTTGTGTATAGTGTGAGGGTGTGTTCTAACTTCGTTGATTTACATGCAGCTGTCCAACTTTCCCAACATCACTTGCTAAAGAGACTGTCTTTTCCCCATTGTATATTCTTGCCTCCTTTGCTGAAGATTAATTGTCCATAGGTATATGGATTTATTTCTGGGCTCTCTATTCTGTTCCATTGATCTATATGTCTATTTTTGTGCCAATACCATGCTGTTGGATTACTGTAGCGTTGTAGTACAGTCTGAAGTCTGGGAGCGTTATGTCTCCAGCTTTGTTCTTTTTCCTCAGGATTGCTTTGGCAATTCTGGGTCTTTTATGGTTTCATATAAATTTTAGGATTATTTGTCTTAGTTCTGTGAAAAAAGTCATGGGTAGTTTGATAAGGATCGCATTAAATCTGTAGATTGCTTTGGGTAGTATGGCCATTTTAACAATATTAATTCTTCCAATCCAAGAGCATGGGATATCTTTCCATTTCTTTGTATTATCTTCAATACAAGTGTTTCACCTCTTTGGTCAGGTTTATTCCTAAGTATTTTATTTCATTTAAAAAAATGATATTTAAACACTTATATTCACATATGATACAATTTGTGTTTCACCAGTTAACAAAAGAAGTTTCCCTTTTACCTTGGCTTCAGCAAAAAATGTATTATACTTCTCAGAAAAAAAAAAAAAAAAGAACTCCAGGTTGGATCCTGCACAGTATTGTCTTCTTTTAAAATAATATAACACTGCCCTATAGACCTTGGTGGAATTTTTGAAGCAGTAATAGTCAGCTTTTAAATATTTTTAAAATGTACTAACAAAAATAAGACTTTCTAGTGTTTAAACAACACAATGGGAATTTATATTAAAGTTTAACTAGTTTATTGTTGTGTTTTATATTTTTTAAAAATGTGATTTGGGGTCTTGAACACTTTTAAAGGCTAGGGTAGCCTGTGTATTTAAAATAACAGTGGAACTAGTTGTTACCATTAAGCAAAAGTTGCAAGTAACATGGACTCCTGGAGTTCAAAAGTGGGGAAGATTTCCTCCCTAAGGTCAGAAATATTCTCAAAGAGCAGTTGTGCACTTATCAGAGAATGTGAGTGTAGCTGATGCCAGCCTACACCCACTGTTCAGAGCCCTGAATGGTGGAATGCTGAGTAACTTGATTGGGCTCTTAAAACAAACAAACACAAAAGACACAGGGCAATTACATACCTTGTGATTCCAAATGTAGCTTGCAGGCCCAATAACACAAAGCAAAGGAGTGGCAGGTGTTTTTACTTCCAAAACTCTTACAACTAGAGCTTTGGTGGGCAAGGTGTAATTAAAGTTCTACGTATTTTTTCCCTCTTAGCTTGACCAGTATAAAGTATTTAGTAAAATTATATTTGGTATATAAGTACTCAGTGCATTTTAATGATAAATCCATTTTGCTTGGGATGAAAGCAGGTACACATGTGGGTTCCAGACTTCTTCAGGCACACATGCTAACTCCACCATCTTATGTGATCTTGGGCAAATTATTTTACTTCTCTAAGTTTCTGTTTCCTTCACTTAAAATGGGTTTAATGATTGTAGCTCTTAGGTGTACTACCTCATAGAGCTATTTCATTAAATTACATAATCCATGTCAGTTTCTTAATATAATGCCTAGCATAAATTAAGACATCAATAAATTTTAGCTGTTGTTATCATTATAATTAACATACTATTCTTCACTTAACAGGCAATAGTTACCATTTGGCTAAATTCATCCTAAGCATAGAGACTTTTCTAAAACACTTAGCAATCTTTAAGTGAATTTGCTTATCTGTTATTATAAAAATTTTAAGTAGAACAATCTTCTTAAAGGACTTTATTATTGTTGTTTTTATTGGTATTATTTTGAAGATCCACTGATGAATTCAATTTCAGAGTTCCTTGCATTTAAATTTTGGTTGGAATGAGCTATTTGAATCTGGAGGACACAGTGTAGTTTATTCATGTAACCAAAGACTTTTGATTACATTCAAGAACAAACAAAACAAAACAAAAAGGAGCCACTGAACCCCCTTGAAGATCTTAGCTGTGCCTTAGAGTTACGAACATATTTATACCATAAAACTGTGGACTTTCATGGATTTTATGTTTGGATTACACTTTAGATTTAGTTATGACTTTTGGTCATAGTTACAGTGTAATTCCTGAGCAAGAGTCTGCCTTGAGATTCTCACCATAGAGATAGGAGAGCAGCAAATCTCCACACTTAACAAAGGAACAGCTTTTGCACTGCAAAAGAGACCATCAACAAATGGAAAGGCAAACTACTGAATGGGAGAAAAAATTTGCAAATCACCTAATGAAGGGTTAACATGCAAAATATATAAGGAACTCATACAAATCAATAGCAAAAAATAAACAATCCAATAAAAAATGGGCAGAGAAACTGAATAAACATTTCTCCAAAGAAGACATACAAATGGCCAACAGGTACATGAAAAGGTGCTCAACATCACTAATCATCAGGGAAATGCAAATCAAAACCACAATGAAGTACCACTTTACACCTGTTAGAATGGCTATCATCAGAAAGACAAGAGATAACAAGTAATGGTGATGATGTAGAGAAACAGGAACCACTGTGCACTGTTGGGAAGATAAATTGGTGCAGCCACTCTGGAAACCAGTATGGAGATTCCTCAAAAAATTAAAAATAGAACTACCATATAATCCAGTAATTCTACTTCTGGGTACATATCTGCAGGAAGTGAAAACAGGATCTCAAAGGATCTGCACCCTCGAGTTCATGGCAGCATTATCCACAATAGCCAAGACATGGAAACAAACTAACTGGGGACAGATGAATAGATAAGCAAAATGTGGTGCATATACACAGTGGAATTTTATTCAGCCATAAACTAAGAAGAAAATCCTGCCATTTTCGACAACATGAATGGACCTTGTGCATGTTATGCTAAATGAAATAAGTCAGACAGAGAAAGATGAATACTGCATGATCTCACTTATATGTGAAATCTAAAAGAAACAAGCTCATGGAAACAAAGTGTAGATGAGTGGTTGCCAAGGACAGGGATGGGAAGAGGGGTGGAAGGGGTGAAGATGGTCAAAGGGTGCAAACTTCCAGTTATAAGATGAATAAATTCTGGAGATATACATTATGGTAACTATAGTCAATACTGTATTGTATACTTGAAAGTGGCTAAGAGAGTAAATCTTAAGTCTTCTCACCACAAAGGAGAAATGGTAATTATGTGAGGTGATGGAAGTGTTAACTAACTGTACCTTGGTAATCGTTTTGCAATATATAAGTGTATGAAATCATCACCTTGTACACCTTAAACTTGTACAACGTTATATGTCAACTGTATCTCAATAAAGCTGGAAAAAATAAAGGAAAGGCTTGATCAATGTTATATGTTTGTTTATTTCTTTGTTTTTTATATGTAATAATTGATTAAATAAGACTGAATGAGAACATAGCCTTTGGGCTTGTTTTCTAGAATTAATTTTTTCTTTTTATTGGAATTTCCTTTGGCTGAATTTATTTCAACAGCAGCAAAAAAAAATTTCCAAGTATAATTTCACCTATGGTTAAAATTTTCAACTTTCTGAAATTGATTAGACCTCCCTATTTGTCTTCTCAGAGAAAACAGAATCTTTAAAGCTTGTAGTGGAACGTTCTCTGTGCGAGGTTTCCCTTTTCATCATTTAATGTTATACTAAATCAATGATTTCTGACAAAGGTTTCTCTTGAGCAAGATAGTGATTAATTAAATATTTCTGGAGTAGTTCCAGTCAGACATTGATTCTTAAATTAAAATAAAATAGGAGGTTCGATTGATTTAATAGCAGTTTAAAATTCCATATCTACATTATCATAAAATAAAGGTTAGAATTAAAATGTAAGAATTTGATACAAAAGCAAACATATAAAAACAACAATGACAGCAAAAATTAAGCTCTGTCCTCTGGATTTCCAGAATCATTAATTTTTTTAAAGAAGTGACTTGCTTAGGACCTTAGAAGGTGACCAGTATCAAGGCAAGCCTCTGTGAGCTCTTTGTGCTGTATAGAAAGATTTAATATTACTGTAATATTTTATTATTATTAAGACATTTGTCTCTATGGAAGACTGATCATCAAACACACATAAATACGCACACACAGACAGAAAAGTTGGGTTGTAACACCTATAAATGTGGGTCCCCAGTGGGTCCTCGCTTGAGACTTCTAGGATAAAAATACCTCCCAGCTAAACACACTGATGACCTGGAGCACTTGCGTGTGGGGACCACCCCCCTGGGGTTATTAGCAAGGGTCTAGATGAACTGTAGGGATATTGATGGCACCTGCAAGCCTATTTCAAGGCTGTTGGCTTATTTCTTAGTAGTGTCATCTCATAAGAACCCATCCTTACTCCTGCCTCATGGTTGTATGTCTCTCCATTTCTTTCCTTCTTTAATTAAAAAAAAAAACAAAAACGGTATACTGACAAGTACAATGGATAATATAACAAGCATGTGCCTACCTCCCAAAGTGATCGACTGTTATTTTTTTCTCATATTTGGCTCCTTTTGAACTTCCTACACTTCTCCCTTAATAGCGTTCTTTACTGATCCCAGTGGAGTGGCGGCATTCAGGAAAAATAGCCTGGCACATGCAATGGCAGAATGCATGCCATCACTGTTATTAGAGAGATTCATGGAAATGGATTGCATCGGATTAAGGGAAATGCTTGTATTTTTAGGTTAGGCATTTGCAGGGCACAGATACAAGACATTTTTCCATTTATGACTTTTTTCATCGGGTAAGTGATATGTTGGTCTCAGAAAATAAGCTCTTAAACTTAATGTAGAGAACGGTCAGCTTAGGAAATAAGCATTTATCTAAATTAGTTTGAGAGAGTACATGATGAGCATATTCAGGTTTATGGAGGGAAGCAAATATCCTGGAACTTGACATGATACACTGTTTCTAAAATTATAATGATTGAGGGACTCCCCTGGCGGTCTAATGGTTACGACTCTGTGCTTCCACTGCAGGGGGCTCAGGTTCGATCCCTGGTTGGGCGGCTAAGATCCTGCATGCCCCACGGTATGGCCAAAAAAAAAAAACACCCGGTAATGATTGAGAAGTGATACATATGCTAAATTCTGTAATCCAGCACCACACAAAATCCCCCTCACCCCCACGACAGCTAATAACAAGTTCTCCTTGTCCAGAAAAAAGCACAGCCAGACAAGGTGCAAGCCAGTGGTAACTCTGTGAGACTCAATTTCCTTGTCTGTAAAATGAGAGGTTTAGGCTAACAATAAAACTTGACAAACTTTAGAAAGATGACTGAGACATCCTGCATGAAAGCTTCTTTTTAGCACTGATTGAGCTAAGCTGAAGGGGTGTGGCAGGTATTGAACTTAAAATGTGAGTCAAGATGCATTCGCCTTTACGGACTAGAAAGAGCCCTGGACTTTTTGTCTGAAAAAAGAGGGTTTGATGATGGCTTCGCAACTTTGGAAATTCAATCAAAAATATATTCTCTCAGAACCTTAATGTCTTCATCTGTAAAGAGAACAATTCCGTCTCAAGAAATTGTCGCTGGGCCTAAACGGTGTTATAAAGGTACTTTTGAATAAAAGGACATCGTTAATTATTAGATAAAGATATATTTACTTAAATAAAGGTAAGTCATATATTGCACTATAAACTTACTTTAAATTTATTTCATTTTAAAAACTTAATTTTGGAAAGCAAAAATTTCTTAATGCTGTAGCTCTGCCTGCTTAGTTATAAAAAAGAAAGAAAAGAAGGAATGAGGGAAGAAGGAAAGGAAGGAAGGGAGGAAACAATATGAGGAAACACAGAAACAAAGGGAAAGGAAAGGAAAGGAAAAGCTCTTATAATTCCCTCAAGTATCTTAGATCTGTAATGGGCAAAATTACACCTTTTAACATCAAAATGTAGAAAAAGTTCAAGAGAAACAAGACAAAGCTTATTAGGAAATTAAGTTTGTCCAAGAACTGATCCTTTTTCAATTGGGTCTCTTCTAAAAGGTCAAGATATATTGAAACACTGAGTACAATTTGCTCTATTGCAAGAACTTTTCTCAATATAACTCAGAATTTAGAAGATGCCAGCATTAAAATCAACAACAGCAACGCCATGTATAACTGTCCAAAACGCAAATTTGTGTATGCAAAGTACCAGCAAATACTTTCACACACACACACACACACACACACACACACACAGAGTGAAGATAGTGAATAATTTTTTCACTCTTTTTTACATCCTCCATTAATATTGTTATTTTAACGTATCTCTAACTTTAGAAAATTAAAATCAATCATTTAGATGAAGATGTTTATCTTTAGGCATAGATGATAATTAAGCTTATAGAAAATTATGAATACCTCATTTATCGAGAATAAATATGGTTTAATTGTGCCACTAAATTTGGAGCATATTCCAGGTCTAAGTTTGCATCTGCAGAAGAAATAAAATTCTCCTTAATTTTAAAGAAAAGTTAAAGAAAATAAAGTTTAAAATTATGTACTAACATAACATTTATATTTTTATTTCATTGGAGTACAAGAAAGTATTTTATATATGTACATGTATATGTATATGTGTACATATATGTGTATATATGTATATGTGTGTACATGTATATATAAATTCGTTTGTGATGACTCAATATTCCAAAAGTTCTTTCACATCGAAAACAATTTACCTCCATGTGTAAGGCACTGTATTAGGTGCTAATGATATAAAAAGTCCTTGATATCAATGTGCTGGGAGATACCACCTGTGCAAAATGAATTATGATTTGGTTAGGTAAATACTGCAATAGAAGTGTGCATAGGGCCTAAGAGAACTCATGGTAGGTACTCCTAACCCAGACCCACTGATGTCGGAGCTGAGAGTTGACATATGAGTAGGAGTTGGCTGGGCCAATAGGGCAGTGCTTGTGTAAACAGGAAAGAGACATTTTCTAGGCAGAGAGAACAGCAAGTTTGAGCTTCATACATTCCATGAATCCCTTTCTGACTCCTATCTACTTACCCAACTCCATAAAGGAGCAGTCTTGATTTTATCCCTCAGTTTTCCAGATTTGCTCTCTTTGAACATAAGCTTCACTTCTGTATCCTCAGTGCCTGGTACAGGACTTGACATTTAACAAAGAAAGAGGAGGCAACCTGGTATAATGGCAAGAACATCGAATGTGAGGTCAAATCTTAGTTTGAATTCCATATTTGGCACTTACTAGAATGACATAGGGTGAGTTATATAATCTTTTGAGATTCAGTTTCCTCGTCTGTAAGATGGGGATAATAGTATCTCCCCTTGAAAGGTGTTATGACGAGTAACTTAGATAATAAATATAAAATATGCATTAAAATGTGTGTTTTAGAATGAATATTCAATATGGGATAGCTGTAGAGATGTTTAGTTATCTTACCAATAAATGTTCTACACTTCCACTTTAATAAAGAACCCAAAGTTTCCAGTTGAGCATATAATCTTCTGAAATTATGGTTGTTTCCCAACCTACCTTAGGTCTTAGGAATGATAATGTGAATAAATTCTGGCCAGTGGGAGATGTGGGAGAAAGCAATTTTTATTTCTTCCTGCTAATTGGAATATGGACATAGTGGCTGGAAATTAAGGAACAATTTTAGACCATAAAATGGGTGGTAGAGTTTTAAGAAAAAGGGGGTGTAAATCCTTTATTTCATAGTTCGCCATAGGAGCCCTCAAAACCCTACTTCTGAACTTTTGCTTTGGAGAATAAAACTGTGTTAATTTGGCTTTCCTGATTCTGACTAATAGAGTGGTGGCGGTAGTAGTTAGTAGTAGTAGCAGAAACAGCAGTGGCAGCCAGAGTAGTCATTAGCAATAGTGGTAATAGTAATATTGGGGGTAATTGAAGGTTCAGATGTCTAGGGCTCTGAGAGAGTGTAGTACAGTTTGCTAGGGCTAGAATGAGGATAGAGTAGAGGGAGAGAGTCAAATGAAACCTAGCAATTCATGTTAAGGACTATGGATTTTAACCATTATTTCATTTTAAGCAGGAGTATAAAATTTTCAAATTTCATTTGACATAGCTCACTCTACCCAGGGGTGAAAAAGATTAATAAGCATTCTGTTCTGGGATGGGGAGGCTGGATTCAGGGAGTCCAGTTAGCAGGTTCACTCAGACATTCAAAAGAGAGATGCTGATGGTCTAAACAGAGGCGGTGCTTGTAGGCATGCATATGGGCAGCTGGTCCAAGATACCTTTCGAAGACAGATTGTGTAAAGGACTGGTGACTCTTTGGATGACTTGAATGAATTGAGCAGAGGAGGCAAGAACAACCCTCAGTTTCTGAGCTTCGGAATTATAGGTAGAGTGTATATTTGGGATACAAGATGATTCCTGTTTTGGAAATTCCCAGAAGGGTACCTGAGGAACATTCATTTTGAGATGTGTAGTAGGCATTTAGGCATTTATCACCACTACCACTACCACAATTACCATCATCATAATCCTTGTTATCATCCAAACCAAATTATTATGGGAATGTTTAAGTAAATCCTCTGCACAGACGTAAAAAATAGAAATATTTTCTAGATATGTGTGGTGTTATTATTTTTTACAATACATTTGGTTAGTTTTAGAGGAATGACATGCTATAGTAACAGAGAACACTATAGTCAACAAGACACTCATTAATTTATTTACACAGAATTTTAATTTGGTAGAAAAATTAAAGGATTTCCATTTTTTCTACACATCAGCTATGTAATTTTGGGCAAATAACAATTTCCTTATCTGTAAAATAGGCATGCTGATTCCCACCCTAAAAATTATTGGTAAAAATCATTGAAATGTTTCATAAAGTGTAGACGTCCTATATATGCATTTATTTATTTGCTTATTTATTTATATAATCTTTACCATGTCATTTTAAGCACATTTGTAATATTTTTTAAACCTCTATTTGCTACATTTTAAGATGGTACAAGATGATATCTATGGTTCTATAACTCTATGATTTTCTGATTTAGCTTAACATTTTAAGACTCAGTTTTTCGTTGTCCAGAGTTGTTTTTGTTAAGGTTTTTTTTTTAATTATAGAAAATAATTACTCAAATTACTTCAAGTAAAAAGGAGTTGAATAAAAGGATACATATAGGGGCTTCCCTGGTGGCGCAGTGGTTGAGAGTCTGCCTGCCAATGCAAGGGGACACGGGTTCGAGCCCTGGTCTGGGAAGATCCCACATGCCGCGGAGCAACTACGTCCGTGAGCCACAACTACTGAGCCTGCGCGTCTGGAGCCTGTGCTCCGCAATAAGAGAGGCCGCGATAATGAGAGGCCCGCGCACCGCGATGAAGAGTGACCCCCACTTGCCACAACTAGAGAAAGCCCTCGCACAGAAACGAAGACCCAACACAGCCATAAATAAAAAATAAATAAATAAAAATTTAAAAAAAAAAAAAAAAAAAAAAAAAAAAAAAGGATACATATATTGACACAAATGAACCTATCTACAAAACAGAAACAGACTCACAGACATAGAGAAGAGACTTGTGGTTGCCAAGGGGGAGGGGTTTGGGGGGGGTGGATTGGGAGTTTGGGGTTAGCAGATGCAAACTATTATATATAGGATGGATAAACAACAAGGTCCTACTGTATAGCACAGGGAACTATATTCAATATCTTGTGATAAACTATAATGGAAAAGAATATAAAAAAAGAATGGATACATACGTATAACTGAATCACTTTGCTGTACAGCAGAAACTGACACAATGTTGTAAATCAACTATACTTCAATAAAAATTTTAAAAGTGTCACACATACTGGAATGTGAAAACAGAAGTCGTCAGGAAATAAAGCAACCATTCTTCCCATAATTTTTCCAGGGTCTACAAAGCCATGCTCATGCTCTGTTCCTTTGTCTCTCTTTCCCTCTCTTTCAGATTCCACATTTCTATTTCATTTTCCTCTGAAGACCAACTTCTCTATTTAGTCATTGTTTCTATTGTTTCATAATTTAAACTTGCAAATGGATCTTGACTTCTTGTGGCCTCAACTCAGCCTCTTCCCATTCTTGTTTTATTATTTTGACCAAACGTAATACAAAACGTATCACCTGCCTCTCAGCAGAGCCTTGGTAGCAGACCCTCCTTCAGAAGTGAGCAAGGATCATCTCTCTTAAGTATTGTTGCATCATCAAAATTTTTTCAAGCAGAACAAAAACATAAGGAAGTTAGCAAGATGAGTTTGGCTACTCCCTTACTTATTTTGGCCATTGAGTAGAGACCCATACTTTATCATGACAACCTGGAATTATGTAAGCCAGGGAACAAAACTGCTCCAAAATACAGGGAAATGACAGATGAAAAATAGTGTTGAATGAGGGTTGGAATTTAAGCATTGGCAGAATGAATAGAAGGGGCAGAAAATAGTTCTAAAGAGAATATTATAAAAATAGTATTTCTTGAAATAATGTTTTTTTCTAGTCAACATAGGAATAAAAACCCAAAACACTAGTTTATGAAACATACCAAAAACAAAATAAAACTTATTGCCCGATTACCAATAACCTGAGAATGGCGAGTACTTCGTTGCCATTAGGTCTAGGTTTTCCTCAAAACCCTTCTTCAGAACTAGTAGCTTATACTTTGGTAATATAATATTGAAGACCAGACAGTTAGTGTCTTAATAGATTAAAATTAAGTTTTAGACATATCTCCATTTACTCTCCTTCATTTCATCCCCCTGAAATATTTCTAGTAAGCACCAAATAACATAATTAATCTTTCATAATCCAGTTAGTATTTTAACAAAAGTCTTATGTTTCATTGACATTTTGGTGGTTGCTTCTTGAGTTTAATGATAGAACACAGAAAGAAATCTACTATAATTTTATTTGGCATCTGTTGTCAAAATTATTTTCAACACTCTATTAGTCACTAAAATATCAGAATCTATCTCTTATTTAGCTCTACAATTTTCTTAATCCCTAGGTTCACATTTACCCTAATACACCTTTTTACCCCGATTTCTCAAAAATCTAGTCCAATTCAATAAAAAGGATAAAAGGACTCGGATCCAATACACAGCTAATAAATGCATGGCTCTTGCCATGTTAATAAAATGCAAAATAAGAAAAACACCAAGAAAACAAATTATTAGTTTCATTTTTACAAAACTTAAGCTTCCAGAGGACAAGAATGTTGTCTAATGTATATAGAATGTTGTGCACTGTTGGCAGTTGGATGTTAAAACTCAATATTTACAAGTGGAACATAATTTACTGAGCCATGCCAATGCACAAGCAAATGGAATGTATTGAATATCTTGGGATTACTGAAATGCACTTTGATTTTATGCAACATCTTGTTAACTTTATCTGTTTTTCATAGCTCTTTTCCATTAGAGGGAGGGAGAGGGGAAAATTGGATCAAGGTCCTGGATTTTAACACGAGGCATCAACACTATGCAAAAAATCAAAGACACATTAATAAACTACATATTACCTCCCACTGCTCTCTGGCTACCAGGCACACACAGTTCTTTCCACTGGACTCCTAAGAGGGCCTTCAATAAAGTGAAGCTGTGAGTTTGACATTTCTCTTGCTTGCTGCCAGGAAATTCTAAATTGAGTCCCAGTTGTTTTTCAGATTAATCCACTGGAGAGAACAGAGTCTGAACACAGTATTTTACAACTTTTTGAAAATTCATTTAGGCTAAATTTAGGTTTGAGTACATGTATATAGAGCTAATTATGAGACACTCCTCTCACACCAAGGACACACTAGTAACATGACTGTTAAAAAGACGAGGTAGGCATTTTTAATTCGTAAGAGCAAATTTTCTGTGAATAATAGAAACCAAGTGTTTATAAAAAAAAAAACCCCAAACATACTATGTTTCAAAAACTGCTCTGCTTACAAAAATTCACCTATTTCCTCTCTGAAAATCATAAAAGAGAGAAAAACATCTAGTAATAGTTTAGCTATTTGTGTTACACCTAGGAAGAAAAGAGTACTTTTTATGAAGTCTTACTCAATGAGACTTGATGCTTTGCTGGAGTCTTCATGTGTAAGTCAACCAGCTAAATGCACAACAAGGTACGTTTTAAAATCAAAAGATGCTAGTGATTTCCATATTTGCTTTCTGATCTTTCCCAACACACTCTGGGAAGGCTCCCCAAGAAGGGCACCTCGATATCTTCCCTGGCGAAGAATGCAGTGGGTTTATTCCCTGGAAACGTGCTGCATGAAACACATTACACCTGGGCAATTCCTATTGCTAGAAATTGAATGGAATTGCACTTCCAGGCTTTTTAAGAGCTTATTTGGTGCTTCACATGAGACTTTATTAAAAATAGCGCAGCTCTCAAAAACCTTTTAAGGCACCGGATGCTTTTTAAAAATCTAATAAATATGGATGGCTGATTAAGGAATGTATTTTATATACTGTATGTTAATGCTGTTTTTTCCCTTCATTTTCCATCTTTCTTTTCCCTTGCCTTTTCTGAGAGCTTCAAGTAATAAACTAACTTTTTAAAAGGGTCTACTATTATCTATACCACAAATTCCCTCATCCTAGTGGGAACTCCATCCTCCCTTTGCCCTACTCTAACAATAAATAGCAGTTTCAATTTACTGAGAACTCACCAAAAAACAGGCCAGATTTATTCTCCCAGCAGCCTTTCAGGTAGATATTCTCCCCAGTTTATGGAGTAGAAACCGTGGTTCAGAAGATTTAATAATTTGCTCAGTATCACAAATCTAGTAGGTGGCAACGCCAATGCTTACAAATATTCTTCTGGTGCTTATAGTTATTGGTGTGGTGATAATTAGTGATGTTAGGTGTTATGCAAAGTAGTTTTTGTACATTTTCTTTTTCAATCCTGACTTGACTGTATGAGTCTTACATTCTGATTCCAAAGTTGGTGCTTTTCCCCTTAGATACAATCAAAGCCAACCAATGAAGTGTTTTGTGAAGCAACACTAAGGTGACCAAACAATGGGAATAAAGGATGATAACCCTTACTACGGACTTAGTGTTTTATCTAGGGTTCTGCAAACAAAGAAAAATTTTCCTCTCCAGCTATTGATTCCAGAAGATTCCATATCATTCTCTTTTTCCCCAGCCAATTCCAAGTTTAGATGCTTATAATGAGAAACTTCCTTGCGAAACTATCATTTTAAGAAAAATTGTGGTTATTTTTCTGTTTTTTTTGTCTTCAGCTAAGAATTCTTGGGCAGAAAATGGAAGAGTCAATAAAGTGACAAGTGGAACGATTTGAGCAAAGTAGCACTAGAGCTCTTGGAAACCCACATGCACTGGAAAGCATGCAAAGGGAGCTCAGCCAGGCTTCCCGGGTGGACCGATAGTCAGGTTTTCCGGAATTGTACTTGTCTGGAGGGGTGCTCAGTGCACAGAAAATTCTGTTTCTCAGTTTAACTGTTTATTAAATGGGAGTGGGAGGTGTATGATCAATGTCTTAAAATATCTACGTAGGTGATAAATCACAGAAAGTGATTATCTTTTAAAATACACACTCCATATAGTTCACCATTTTGTAATCTATTAAATATAATTCAACTTAAAAGTCTATTTTATACTTTCATGCGAAAAAAGTGAGAAAACAAAAGCTTACATGGAAGCTTATTCCTAAACAGAATGCTGCTATAATTTTAGAGGTGCTAGAATACAGATAGTTTATACAGAAAAATTTCAAAATGCATTATAAATTAGAACTTATACTCAATAAAATCTTTTATTAAATAAAACATTTATTTATACATGGACAACAATTATTTTAAGTTTATAGAAATTAGCTATAACTTTGTATATGTAATTTGTCAAATGATTCCCTGTAGGTCATCAGGAAGTCGTTTAAAGTCCCTTTTAGAGAAAGATTTTTTTAGATAGAATTTTTGTTTCTGAGGTGACATGGTCTCATGTGGTTGCAGATTTCATAGCTCTCATCTCTTTGGATATATCCATGGGATAAAAGGACGACTTCTACATCTTCTGACAGCAGACTTCATTAAATGCTCACTGTCTCACATAGGGACCGATTGTTTAAGGCAGGACGGTAATATAACCTTTGGAAGATTGGGTCTTGTTATCTGTTTTACAACAGTCTCTTGAAAATTATTTTGGTCAATTCTTTGTCCTTATTACATCACTGACTAAAAGAATAAGCTCCTCTGCTCTGTACATTTCTCTTGATCTATGAAGGCATTTATGTATATGACTGAATATTTAATTATAAAAATATACCAAAGCACATACTAACAAACTGATAATTTATTTTTCTGCTTAGTAAAATTGAATTTTATTAGATGTTTTTAGTTTTTGTTTTTCTTGACACCATCCTCTTAAAAGACAGACCATTAAGAAAAACAAAAACAAAGTGAGGCAACTATGTCTTGTCAGAAAATTTTCTTCTGCTAAGACATTTTTCTTTAGAAAAAAAAATAGCCTTATTAACATGTGTCAATTGGAGAGATACTCTGAATTTGTGAAAAATCTGAATTATGGAACATTTTTAAAGACAAGCAAAGCATCAAGAAGCCATGGTGCTCTCTACAGAGGACAATGAATAAGAATATGCATACATATACATATATATGTATATATATAATTTTTTCAGGTACACTAGGAACAATGTAACTAGCAGAAAATATTTATGCAAATTTCTACATTGAGAAAGTAATGAAGGTTATTTTTAAGACATGACAATCCTTGGTGTTTCTATTCCTTTTAATTCTCTAGTTGTTTCTTTATTATATCATCTGCTTATTCTACTGAGCAAACACTACCAGAACCAAATTTATAGAAAAAAAATCATAGAAGAGAAAAAGGAAGTTTTATTTTTTTTCAGAAATTGGAAAAATGAGAAGCAACAGTTTTAATTTTAAGACTATCTTACCTTAATTCAAGTTTTAGAAAATTAGCATTTCATGACAATGTAGATTTAAAGCAATTAGCCAAAAATCAGTTATAAATATGTTATGAAATAGAAACTCCTTTGGGAATGTGATCTAAAGTATAAATAAAGAGAATTGGAAAATGTCATAAGAATAGTCACTATTTTTCCTTGAAGTCCATGCTTACCTATATCATCTCACTAAATCCAGTCAGTTACCCAGCAAGATGGGCATTTGGAGTCTCATTTTATAGTCAAGTAAACTGAGGCTCAGATAAATTAAAGTCCCTACAAATATTTAAATTTTTATAACAGGTCATTCATATATTAAGTAGTAGAATGAGAATCTGAAGAGATTTTAGACAGGATAACATAAGAGATTAGAATCCATTTAATAAGCTAAATAGAATTGATGGTGTTTCAAATAGGTAGAACTTAAAAATTGTTTACAGACTGCATAAATGCTTATGAATCTCCAAAATGTTCATTTAAAACCTTTCAACCAAAAACCTTCCTAACTATAGTTGACAAAAAGATCCTTAGAGATCTGATAACATTATTAATGAAATATAAACTGCTAATTCTATAGTTCTAGGCTGTCTATTAATTTCCCATTGACTGTAATTGAATATTTCACCATTAAATGTGGGATCAGAATTTTAGATTCTGTCTATCTTCCTAGTGTGGAATCATGATAATGACAATACTGTAGATTGTGCCCATTACCTTGATTTATACGTCCCTTTTATTATTTAACTAAAATTAGTAATTAAAAAACAGACAATAAGATGTTCTACCAAACATTCAAAGAAGAATTAATACCAAACCTTCCCAAACTCTTCCAAAAAATAGAAGAGGTGGGAACTCTTCCAACTCATTTTACAAGGCCATCATTACCTTGATACCAAAACCAGACAAAGATGCCAAAGAAAAGAAAATTACAGGCGAAATTCACTGATAAACATAGATGCAAAATGCTCAACAAAATATTAACAAATCAAACTTAACAATACATTAAAATGATCATATACCATGATTGAGTGGGATTTATTCCAGGGATGCAGGGCTTGTTCAACAGCCACAAAATCAGCTGATATGATACATCACATTAACAAACTGAAGGATAAAAACTATATGATCATTTCAATAGATGCAGAAAAAGCATCTGACAAAATGCAACATCAATTTACGATAAAAACTTTCAACAAAATGGGTATATAGAAAACATACCTCAACATGACAATGGTCATATATGATAAGCCCACAGCTAACATTGTGCTCAATGATGAAAACCTGGAAGATTTTCCTCTAAGACCAGGAACAAGACAAGCATGCCCACTCTAGCCACTTTTACTCAACAGAGTATTGGAAGTCCTAGACAGAGAAATTAGGTAAAAGAAAGCAAAAAAAATGTTTTTCTTTCTTCCAAATTGGAAAGAAGGAAGCAAAATTGTCACTATTTGCAGAAGACATCACATTATATACAGAAAAATCTAAAGATTCCATAAAAAACTATTAGAACTAACAAACGAATTCAGTAATGTTGCAGAATACAAATCAATACAAAAACCTCTTATATTTTTATACACTAATAATGCACTATCGGAAAGAGAAATTTAAAAAAATATCCCATTTACAACTGCATCAAAAGAATAAAATACCTTGGAATAAATTTAACCAAAGTGAAAGACCTGTATACTGGAAATAATAAGGCATTAAGAAAAGGAATTGAAGAAGATAAATGAATGAAAAATATTCCATGCTCATGAATTGGAAGAATCAGTATTGTTAAAATGTCCATATTACCCAAAGCAATCCACATATTCAATGCAATCCCTATCAAAATTCCAATGTCATTTTTCACAGAAATAGAACAAATATCCTTAAAATTTACATGGAAATGTAAGAGACCCTAAATAGCCAAAGCAATCTTGAGAAAGAAGAACAAAGCTGGAGGCATCACACTCCCTGATTTCAAACTCTACTACAAAGCTATAGTAATTAAAACAGTATGGTATTGGCATAAAAACAGACACATTGATCAGTGGAATAGAATAGGGAGCCCAGAAATCCATGCACATATGGTCAATTAATTTACAATAAAGGAGCCAAGAATATAGAACAAAGAAAGAATAATCCTTTCAATAAATGGTGTTGGGAAAACTGGAGAGCCATACTCAAAAGAATAAAACTGGACCACCATCTTACACAATACACAAAAATTAACCTAAAATAGATTAAAGACTGGAACGTAATACCTGAACCATAAACTCCTAGAAGAAGACATTGGCAGTAAGCTCCTTGACATAGGTCTTGGCAATGATTTTTTTTAAATCTTAACACCAAAAGTAAAAGCAACAAAAGCAAAAATAAACAAGTCGGATTACATCAAACTAAACAAATTCTGCACAGCAAAGGAAACCATAAACAACATGAAAAGGCAACCTATGGAATGGGAGAAAATATTTGCAAATCTTATACCTGATAAGGGGTTATTACCAAAAATATATGAAGAAATTATACAACTCAATAGCAAAAAACAAAAACAAAAACAAAAGCAAACAATCTGATTAAAATGTTGGCAAAAGATCTGAATAGACACTTTTCCAAAGAAGACATACAGATGGCCAAGAGGTGGATGAAAAGATGCTCAATGTCACTAATCATCAGGGAAATGCAAATCAAAACCACAATGAAATATTACCTCACCTTTGTTAGAATGGTTTTTATCCAAAAGACAAGAAATAACAAATGTTGGCAAGGTTGTAGAGAAAAGATTACCCTGGTGCACTGCTTGTGGGAATGTAAATTGGTGCAGCCACTCTGGAAAAAACAGTATGAAGATTCCTCAAAAAATTAAAAGTAGAACTACCATATGATCCAGCAATTCTACTTCTAGGTTTTTATCTAGAGAAAACAAAAGCACTAACTTGAAAGATATATATACCCCCATGTTCATGGCAGCACTATTTACAATAACTAAGATATGAGTGCACCCTAAGTGTCCACTGATGGATAAATGGATAAAGAAATTGTGTACAAGCATACCTTGGCGATACAGTGGGTTCAGACCTAAACAACCATAATATGGCTAATATCACAAAAAAGTGAGCCACATGAATTTTCCATTTGTCATTGTACATGAAAGTTATGTTTACACTATTCTGTAGTCTATTAAGTATACAATAGTTTTATGTCATTTAAAAAGTGAATACCTTAAAAAATAATGTGGTTGGAGAAATGGTGCTGATAGACTTGCTTGATGCAGGGTTGCAAAAAACATTCAATTTTCAAAAAATGCAATATCTGAGAAGTGCAATAAAGTGAAGCATGATAAAAGGAGGTATGTGTGTATATATATATATATATATATATATATATATATATATATATATATATATATATATATAAATGAATATTATTTAACCATAAAAAGAATGGGACTTTGTCATTTGAGACAACATGGTTGGATCTCAACTCAAGGGCATGATGCTAAAGGAAATAATTCAGACAGAGAAAGACAAATACCATATGGCCTTTCTTATATGAGGAATCTTAAAAAAAAATCAAGGTCATAGATACAGAGAACAGATTAGTGGTTGCCAGAGGTGGGTGGTTAGGGATGGGAGAAATGGGTGAAGGGGATCAAAGGATAAAATAAAATAAAATAATAAAATAAAATATTTTAAAAAACAGGCAACAAGAGAAATTTTAAATTTTAGTAGAGAGAAAAAAGAATTTTGCCTTTAGTCCCTTGGAATTCATTTCCATGGTCAAAGAGTTGAAAGCTTCCTTGATGTTATTCTTTTAATCCATGTACTCACTAAGAGCCCATGTCTTTACCAATGATCCAGCTCAGCAATCATGGTCAATTGAAGTTAAAAATGTTTTATTTTATATTAAATCTTTGATAAGATAAAATAACACTTTGGGTAAGCCACACAGAATTGTGAGAAAGGACTATACTTCACTCCATTACATTTTTAAGTATTAATTTTTTTTTCTTTGTTATTGGGATTTGGAATTAAATATACAAATGATAAGTGAAGGTAAAGAAAGAAAGTTGTAATTACTTTCATATAAGGATGCATAATGAAAACATAAAAAATTTCTGATTAACCAACAGGAGGTCACCTTGCTATTCTCACAGTGTTTTAGTTTCTAGGACAATGTGTTTTCATTCGCAGAGATGAAGTTATAACGATTTACTTAGAATTTTATTTCCATATCCACACAAAGCTGTGGTTAACACTGAGTTACAGAATCAACCATTCGTCCTAAACTGATAATTATTTCCCATTACAAGTGTCTGCAAATCTCTGTATCCCCACTGTTGCTTTTAGTTCTCACTAACCCTTTCGCCAGCTCTGACAGTTGCATACTAGTGTCATCCTTCTTCTCCTTTGCACAGCTGCTAGAGAGATTCTCTTTAAAAAGTCAGGAACTGCCTTATGCAAAGACTCTAATGAATCTCCAATAGAATTATAGGAAAAAAGTCACTCCTCCTAAGCATGATAGTCATGTCTCTCTGTGATCTGATCTCAGCCTACATTTCCCTCCACATAGTGTAAGAGACTATTCATTGATTCCCAATTCTGCCATTTACTTTCCTGTCTCAAGGATGTCTTTGCATTCTTCCCTCCACCTGGAATAACACCTCATTTCCCATCATAATAATCATAATACCGTAACACCCATCATAATAATCTGTAAAAAATTTATCTATCTTCTAAAATCCTTTTCAAAGTTTACCTTGGTCATGAAGCCTCCTCTAACCTCCCTGTCACTCATACTTGGAATTGATCTTCCTGCTCCTGTGTTCCCCAAAC
Organism: Balaenoptera borealis; assembly: GCF_965194805.1. Classification (NCBI taxonomy): domain Eukaryota; kingdom Metazoa; phylum Chordata; class Mammalia; order Artiodactyla; family Balaenopteridae; genus Balaenoptera; species Balaenoptera borealis. Next base: position 14,468,239 of record NC_138870.1, read on the forward strand.
TTTATTGCTTCTCAATCCAATGTTTAGCCCTTTCTCCCTTGGATTATATTTATTAATGTACCTCCTATTTCATCCACTAGATTTTAAGTTTCCTGAGGATAAGAATTATGTCTTATCAATATTTGAATCCTCTGGAATAGCTAGCAAATGAGAGAAATATTTTACATTTTGGAGAATTATTTGAAATTCTGCAATTTAAGTTAAATTCATGCAATTATTTGATTGGCATTTTGTTAAACAGATTAGCTTTTGATAGTTTTCAAAAATATAATATGTTACCCCAAAATTCAGGATAAATGATACTCACAGAATATTGGCTCACATATCTGTGTTTCCTTCTCTCCAGGAAAAAAAAAAAAAAAATATATATATATATATATAATATTCATGATACATTTTGAGAAAATACCAGCCTATGAGGTGTAATACTTGCCTCAAATATTGATTTATTTTCTCAATGAAAACATCACTTCTACTCTCTCCACTGAAAATTCTTGAATGTAATTATATGCAATGGCTACTGGTTGCTAGTGCAATACCACATTCTACATAAAGATATTTTTTCAATATTATATTCACTCATTCAATAATCAGTGCAGAATTTTGAGCTGTGTTTACATGGGGAAATAAAGAAAATAGTCAGAAACACTGTTTCAGGGCCTCTTTTTCTCAAATAACTTCTGTATGGAATCTCATGTTTCAGAAGATTTTTACAGAATCAAAAATAAAGCATTAGGGCTTCTCTGGTGGCGCAGTGGTTGAGAATCTGCCTGCCAATGCAGGGCACACGGGTTCGAGCCCTGGTCTGGGAGGATCCCACATGCCGCGGAGCAACTGGGCCCGTGAGCCACAACTACTGAGCCTGCACGTCTGGAGCCTGTGCTCCGCAACAAGAGAGGCCGCGACAGTGAGAGGCCCGCACACCACGATGAAGAGTGGCCCCCACTTGCCGCAAGTAGAGAAAGCCCTCGCACAGAAACGAAGACCCAACACAGCCATAAATAAATAAATAAATAAATTAAATAAAGTAAAATAAAAAAAGTTTAAGAAAAAAATAAATAAAGCATTATATAAAAATGAATTATAAATAACTGGATTCCTGGGCTATATCTTCTTTTTTCCCCTCGCATATCTTCTGCCGTGTAGGGAGGGTTGTACTATGAGAGACCAACAGTATTAAATACAGAAGAGGTTTGTTTATCTTATAGGAGAATTACTATGAAAAGGTGAATATCTCAAGGCAAAAGGGGTTTTCTAGTAAAGAGAGGAGGAGTGACATCAAAATGAAGCCAGCATGGGGGGTTGGGAGTACAAGGAAGGGAAAGGTAGACAGGGAAATTAGGAGTGAACCAAAAAGAGTATCCTTGGTGCCCAGGAAAATAAACTTGACACTGACTCAAAGTGATCCATTAGTGAATAATATTTATACGATCCTTTAGACTCCAGGTGGCTTAGAATAAGACTGGATTCTTTTTGGTCATCTACCAAATTTGTATATCTTTCTAGTCTCTCTGGTCATAGTGAAAGGCTTTTTGAAGAAAGCAAACTAAAGTTGAGGGAATAAATTTCAGGTCTGTAGACAAAGGGTCATTGAATACTATCAAACGTATTCTGGTTTTTACGGAGGGTGAGTTTAAGAAACTGTACACCAGCGACCTTGACAATGATTTTGAACAAAATTTTAGAATTAATTATTTTTAAAAAGCATTGACAGAAAGATAAGAAAATTAAGTGGTAATCACAAGGCAACATAATGAGTTAAATAAAAATGTCATATTAGACTAATAATATCATTTTATGATAGTATTACAAGACTGAGAGAAAAGTACAAAGTTTTAAACACAGAGATTTATCTTTAAGGACCCAGGTTCCTTTGAGCCATCTACTTTGTCATTTTATGATCTTTATCTTTGGACTTCTCCTCATGGGAAGGAAGATGTTTTTTGCAGAAAAAGTCCTGGAGCCTCTCCTCTGGGAGCATTTTCTTTTCATTAGGAAATTTCTTTCCCAGAAGCTCCAAGAAAATGTTACTTTAGGTCTTTTCGGCTAGAAATGGTCACCTGCCCATGCTCTAGCTCCAAAACAGCACTGGTAATATGAAGATCAGGAATTTTTAGCTTCTATAAAGGAAGGAGGGCTCTGCCAGCAAGGAAGAAATATAGGGAAATGTAACTGCATGCACAGTCATGTTAGTATTGGTTGGCCAACCCAATAGAATAATGCTAGTTGCTGTGACAAACAAAAACAATACCCAGTGTCTCAAACAGGATAGAAGCTTGTTTCTTGCTTGTGCAGAATTCAAGAGTTATAAGAGCTCAGCTCTTTTTTCAGAGAACCAGGCTTCCTCCATCTTATGGCTCATCTAACTTCAACAAATGACTTTTACATTCACTGTGCTAGCCTGCATCAAGTCAGCTGAAGAGGAAGGAGAGTGGGGAAGAATATCTCCTTCTTAACACCCTTAACCTGGCAGTCATGTGTACCACAGGCAAACTCATTCCATTGGTGAGAGCTAGTCACTTAGCCTGTTTGCTCCCCACCTACATGGAAAGGGTTTGAGAAATATAAGTCCCGACTAAGCTGAACTTCCCAGCAGGAATCAAATTGAGAACATGAAAGGAATATGTGAGTATGATAATCAAATAGTTTGATGGTGGAATGATTGCATTTTAAGAGTTCTGATTATGAATACATTATCACCACAGAGGGATATCTCTAACAGGAAATCACAGGGTATATCAGCATTTTTACTAATGACTTGTTTGAGGATATATGATGGCATGCTAATCAAATTTTTAGATATCTTAAAGTTGAGAGGAAAAGCTAACATGTTGGTTGAAAGTTCCAGAATCCCCCTCCCTCAAACCTTAAAATGTAGGAATAAGGGATCAAATTGGGGATAAAATTGCTAGAAATAAATACCACATCCTATAGTTAGCTCAACATATTTAGTAGTACCATTTAATTGGGAAAATATTTATTTAGTTCCTATTCAGGGCATTGTGCTAAGCCAAGTAAGGAATATAGAAATTAAGGGTTAATACGGAAACTTAACAAACTTGATTGTTTCTCGAAGTGTATGACTAAGACGATAAGTGAATTTGAAATAAATCTTATGTAATTACTCATTTATTCATTTATTTATAACTGAGTCTCCAGTTTTCTCCCTTTAAGGAAATAGGGTATGTGTATAAATGGTTGTGGTAGAAGGTAGAACATGAGAAATGCTTTAAGAAAATGCTGATAAAATTAGTGGAGTGAAAGAAAAGAAATTTCTTCCAGGAAAATAGATGAGGAAAAGATTTGGAGAGCAGAAGCTAATTTGAGTTATTTAAAGGCAGATAAACTAGGACATAGTCAGAAGGAAAGAGGTGGGATTGTCTTCCAAGAAGGAAGACACAAACTGTAAAACAGAGATATCAGGAGAATTAGAAACTCTGTTTAACTGTAGCTTGAGTTGCATGAAGGAAAAAAAATAGGACAACCGGCCATTAAGTTTTGAGATAAAATTGCAGGTGATCATCAATGCTAAGTTAAAATTTTTGAATTTTATTCAGGAGGTAAGCAATCAGCAAATAATTATTACATTTTTACTATTCATGCATTAGAGGCTATAAAAGTCATGGAGGTTTTACATGTGTTCATATGAGAAACGGTAACAACAACAAAAAACCTGGAGATATTTAATCTACAGAAAAGAAAATTTATGATCTGATGGACTATTATGATGAAGAAGGATTAACCTTAATGTAATTCTTTCTTCATCTTTTTTCAAAAGCTCCTGCAGCACTTCATACCCTAAACTAGGATAAAGAGTTAGAAATTGCAGGAAGGCCCTTTTTGGGAGGTAGGGTTGTGTGGGGACATCTGATTATCAACAAAAATACCTTAAAATAACAAACCAAATGTATGAGTGTTTAAATCTAAGTCTGTGACCATTTTCCAGGACAATGTAGGAGCATGATCAAAAGGCCTTCTGGAAATTGAGGCAGGAAATCTAAGGTCTCTGTTCCAACCTAGAAGCACAATACTATGATTTCATGAAATATTGGAAGATTCATTATTTTTCTCCTTTTTTATGAAAAAATATGTCATCCTCTGAGAGTTTTAATTCACTTAAAATGTAAGGTTTATTCTATCCAAAATGACTGACTGAATATGAGCTGTTAGTTGAGACAAGGGTCTGTAAAGAGTTAACAGGAACAGGAAAGGGAACATTTACCAAGTGCTCCCTTTGGTCTTCTTCCATAATCAGTTTTAAAAAGCCAAACATTACAAAACAAAGCAGAAATGTAATATTTAAACTTAAGCTATGCAGGACATTTATAGGGTGGAACACTAGTAAATTATCACTTTTTCATAAGTCTTTTTAAGAGTCAAATATGTGGAATCATTTCACTGAACCATTATAAGTTTTTTAAAATAAATTTATTTATTTATTTTTTATTCATTTATTTTTGGCTGTGTTGGGTCTTCGTTGCCGCACGCAGGCTTTCTCTAGTTGCGGCGAGCAAGGGCTACTCTTTGTTATACTGTGTGGGCTTCTCATTGTGGTGGCTTCTCTTGTTGTGGAGCACGGGCTCTAGGCACTCGGGCTTCGGTAGTTGTGGCACGTGGGCTCAGTAGTTGTGGCTCGTGGGCTCTAGAGCACAGGCTCAGTAGTTGTGGCGCAAGGGCTTAGTTGCTCCGCGTCATGTGGGATCTTCCCGGACCAGGGCTCGAACCCATGTCTCCTGCACTGGCAGGAAGATTCTTAACCACTGCGCCACCAGGGAAGTCCCGCCATTATCATTTTAATTCTATTTAGCAAAAAGAGATCATTCCCTATTGCTCCAAATCAACATAAGCTTCAAACAATTCCTAAATAATTGTCTTACAACAGGCTCTCTCGCTTGTCATACTGAGTTAAATCTTCATTGTGTTATTGGAGAGTGTCCATAACTGGCATACATCTTGCCTATCAAATATTATTCTCCTAAACTTCCCAACATAAACTCTCCAGTCATATCAAGGCTGCTCATTATTCATGCTAATTCCATTTTTGCCTCTCAACATTTTCTTGGAATATCCTTCCTCTTATTTCCTAAGTTTAAAATCTACTCTTTCTATTAGTTTTCCTGAAGTCTTCCTAATTAGTCTAGCCTATGACAGCTTCATCCTTCATTGACCTTGACATAGTAATTATTGTCTGTACTTTATATGTTGATACTCAGTTGTATCTAAATTTATGTAACTTTTTATTTGTTCCATATTGGTTTTATTTCTCTTCCAGTCAGGATATATGTTCCACAATGTCAGATGACACATCATATATGAATTCTGCATTCCCTGGAATATGTACAATGGTACTGGGAATTAAGTGAATGTCCTAGAAGTATTTATGAAATAGAGTTGGTTTGAATTGAATTTAATAAGGTCTCTCATATTTTCTTTGACTTTGGAAATAAAGATTGTCATCACACAATAATTTTTATTTTATATATTATCAAACTATTAACAATAAAAAATTAAGATTTTATTTGTTATAAATTTGTTCTCTTTTCACCATTATTATTATTATTTTTTGCCTTGATCTGCCGTCACTGTCTGTCATCTTACTGCACTCTTGCTTTCATAGGGGACTTCCTCATAGAAGACTAAGTTATGTTCAAAAGGAAAGAAGGGGGGTATTTTATTTCAAGAAGGAGTCTGAGGTATAATAAAATCAATCTGCAAAAGAGGTCATATTTTATAATTGTTAAAAACAATAACATGCTGACTTATTTTACCAGCAACCATGAAAACTATGAAAGGAATAGTTTTTATGTGTTTATGTATATCCTGGGGGTGGGAGGGGGGTCTGAAAATTGAACATATAAACTTTTGCTCAGGTTATACCAGAGAAAAAATTTTTAAATCATATAAGGCAAATCCATAATTTGGCTCTCATTTTTGAAATTAAACTTCCATGAATTTAAACTTGCTGCCATTATGTGATTGTTATTTCAAACTCTATGACTGACTGTGAGTTCATGGAGACTAGAGCATCATCTTAATCACCTTGTTCCTAGAGTAAAATAAGATCATGTATAACAGATCCTCAAAACAGATATTTGTTGGGTGAGTAGAGTTTATTATTGCCACCATTGTTCTATTTATTGATTTTTTTTACATTGCATTCTCTTTTCTTCTATTGGTTATTTATCTTTTTATTATTGTTTTTTTTTTTTTTATTTGCTTCCCTATCAGGGAAAACAAAACCACCTTGTAAAAAGGTCTTGTGACTACTTAAAAAATCAAATTTCTAGGTGATTCTTTGTAAATTTCCTCTATTTATACTATCTAACCAGACTGAGAATTCCTGAGGATGATGATACGTGTTTCATTTACTGTTGCATTTCCTGCTCCTAGTCCAGTATCAGCCATAGATAGGGAGCTACCCAATAATACAGAATAAAATATAGTCTCCATTTTCCCAATGTTATTATTGAGAAATGATAATCAATAGTATTAACTGTTTTACAGTCTGATATGGCTGAGAGTGTTACCCAAAATTTTATAATGCTTATGAGAAAGACTCTGGACTCAGAAAGGATTTTGGATTAAAATCCTGGCTCTGACACTATAAACTACATGACAGTGGGCGAGTTAGCAAACCTCTTTTAAGTTTCAGTTTCTTCAGTTGCAAAATAAGGATAATAAGAGCACTAATTTGATGGGATAGTTACAAAGATTAAATGAGGTAATGTATGTAAATCCTATACTAATTGTACATTAAATATTAGCTATTGTTTCTACTGTTTTCTTCCTGTAAGACAGAAACAATGCGCAGAAAGGATATTACATGTAAATTCATTTAGTACCAGCCCCTGTAATCTTTGCACTTTCTCAGTCTCATTGTAATATTATGACATAATAAGAAATATGTATTTCATCTTCATACTTGTTCCTGGCATAGAGGTCCTAAAACTCTTGCACTGTTGACTAGTGATATAATCAATCATGCCTATACAATAAAGCCTTTATAAAAACCCAAAAGGAGGGAGTTCAGAGTGCTTCAGGGTTGGTGCTGAGAGAAAGGTAAACCAGGAGGGGGCATAGATGCTCTGCATTCATTCTTCCATACACTGCCTTCTGCATATCTACCATGTGGCTATTCCTGAGTTATATCTTTTTATAATAAACTGGTAATCTAGTAAATAAAATGTTTCCCTGAGTTTTGTAAGATTCTTTAGCAAATTAATCAAACCCAAGGAGGGGATTGTGGGATCCTCCAGTTTATAGCCAGTCAGTCAGAAGCATAGGTAGCAACCTTGACTTGCAATTGTTATCTGAAGTGGTGGAGGAGGGCTGTCTTGTGGGATTGAGACCTTTAGCTGTGGGATCTGATGCTATCTCCCTGTAGATAGTGTCAGAATTAAGTTAAATTATAGCATGCCCAGCTAGTGTCTGAAGAATCTGGGAATTACTTGGTGTGAGGAACACCTTCCCTCCACCCCACTCACATATTTAATGATGAGAGGTGTCAGACATGAAGTATTTAGAGTAGGGTCAAAAGAGTATTGTGGAGAGTAGAGGAAACACAGGGGGGGAGTGTATTTTTCCTAAACACAGAGGTTGATACAATTACAGCAAAATATCCTTAGTAACATAAAAAATAACTTCATCTCTTTCAACCTCTTTAGAAATATGTTAATATTAATAAGATCAAACAATTTATTGAGCAACTAATATAAACCTGGCATCATGTTAAACCTTTTTTGCATATTCCCATAAATTATTACAATATCCTATGAGATTAGAGCTATTATTATGCCAATTTTACAGGTAATGCTGTTTATAATTTCTCATATCTTGCACTTTTCCCACTTAACCTATACCACCTATACATATTTATATAGTTTTTGATGGTTATTTGTTGAACTTTTGTCTCACCATTAATCTGTAAATTCCAAAAGGGTATAGACCACAGCTTTTTCTTTTTTTTTTAAATCAGAGTATCCTTAGAACTTTTTACAATTCTTGACACACAGTATGAATTCCATAAATACATGTTGAGTTAATGAATGAAATAAGTTAAGAATATATCCAAGTCGACATAGCAATAAAAGTGATAGAACAAGGGCTCAAACCCAGAGCTGACTCTAGAGCCTGTGCTCTTCACCAGTACACTGATTCTCTTACCTAACACCTGTGGCTTCAGGTGTACTTGTACTTTACTTCCCTCTCTGGTAGAGGTACTTTACCTGGTAGGCGGACTTGACTTTCCTCTCTGGCCATTTCTTCTCAATCTCCTGTGCAGGGCCTTCTTGTATCCTTCTATCACTCTTTTCTCCCTCCTTCTATCATTGGTGTTGGTTTTAGTTCCTGTTCATCTTACTCACTAGGACACCTCATCGATATCCCTGGCTTCAGTTACCACCCACATTTTGACGACTCCCTCATCTGTATCTCTAGCCCTGGCGTCTTTTGAGGGATCCCACATATCTAACACCTCTTTTGATACATTTCACATAAGGCTATGTAGAATTGCTCTCCACCTCTGTGAACTGCCCTACAGAATCCAGAGACTTCCCTTTTTTCTTACTAAGACTATTTCTTTTTCTACATTCTGAGTACCACTAAGTTCAGCCACTTGTTATTTCTCCCACAGTTTACTATGTTGTCCTTCCTTGTGTAGACCTCTAAATTTTCTCCCAGTACCCATTTTTCCCTTCTGGTTTCACAGCTAATTAATGAGTCACTATTTGTCTTAGACTCCCCTGCAGGGTCTGGCTGGCCATGAGCCCAAGTTCAATCCAATAGTCTGTGAGCAAAAATGATGTGTACAAATTCTGAATCATGTCTTCAGAGAGACATCTACTTCCTCTGAGACTCTGTTTCCCACTTCTGCTGAGAAATAATAAAAAATGCATCCATGGCCACTTGTACTTCTGCATAACTTTGGAGAGCAGGCTGTCTCCTGCCCTAAACAATCTGCTTTCTTTTAGATTGTTAGCTAAAAAGAAAACCCCTCCTATTTCACTTAGAACATTGTATTTTAGGGTCTTTAATAGCAGTTTAGACTGTACCCTAAAAAATTCATAAAATCAGTTTACCTAACTCCAGTCTTACTCCAGTCCATTCTCATACTTTTAAATGAATGCACTCTTTCAAAAATGCAAATATATAGTTGGGCCAATCTCCTGTTTAAAATTAAGAAGTGGCATTTACTTTATTTCCAAATTTTCTAAAATAAGCATATATTGATTTTATAATCATGCAGAAATAAATGAAATAAATCCATTAGTGACTCCCTCAAGCCTTCAAAATAAAGTTCAAGTTGCTTACCAGTGCACCGAAATCCCTTATGGTTTGTCTTCTGTCTATTTCTAGAATCATAACTTTTGCCACAGTCCTACAAGCCTCCAGGCACATGGATCTTTCAGTCCCTGGATGGCAACAGGCTCTTATGCACATCTGTGTCTTTTCATCTTCTGCTCTCTCGGTCTGGATGCCTTTCCATGTTTTTCTGCCAGACAAATGGCTACTCATCCTTCAGGACTTAGGTCTAGACTCAGGTCAAGTACTGTAGCCTCCTAATGCCTTAGTGTCAATTAAATGCCCCTAATCTGTCACCAAATCCTGTCTATAACTTTATCAGGAAGATTTCACATTAAAGTCTATTTCCCCACCAGACTTTGTCTATTCTCCCACTAAAAATGTACTCTTATTTAACCAGGTTCTATGCCATTCATCTATGTTTCTATGTATGGCTGGTATTCAAAAAAAATATTTTTATTGAATGAAGAGATCACACTTATTTTTTTTTTAAACCATAGGGTCAAATGTGACCTTAGACCCTAACTATTGTAATTTCTACATTTATGCCCATACCAGCTCCTCATAAAGACACAGAGTAGTAGGAATATTTAAATTGAAATGAAAGTTATAATGCCTATGATTAGAATCTGACTAGGAATGTGTATTTCTTTAAATGTCAGCTTTCTCCAATGACCTTGAAAACTTCAGTGCCTTGGAAGAATTTAAGAAGTTCCTATGAAATATTATTTTTAATTATTGAAGAGATAATATTTTTATAAGAAATGGAGATTACAAAAAAGTTTGCAGTGTTTTATATAGCATATAATCAATGAATGTTGAATCAATAAATGAATGGTTTGGCTTTGGTAAATATGGAGCTGATCAAACACTGAAAGACTGAATTTACAAATATTCTCAAAAGCCAGTGTTCAGGTCCTCAGAACTAAAATAAATAAAATTTAACAACTTTCCATATTCTTTAGAAACTTCTCAGTTCTTAGATTTCTTTAGTTAAGAGAGGATTTTAAAATATCCCACAAATGGTAAAATGATTGCACTTCTTTAAACGTTCATACCAAAATTTCATATTTTTCATAATTTATCTGAAGGAATTGATATTCCATTATTCAGGATTTTTCTGAAATATGATGCTTGATAGACTAACATATAACTTCATGTGAGTTACATATAAAACTGTGCTGGTTATGGGCTGATCTTTTAAAATTAAAATTCCTATTTTTCTAGACCTTTTACCCTTGCCCTCGGCCAGGTTTGTATATACAGAAGAGTTCAGTGAAATAAGTTAGTTTTGTATGATTTACATATAGTCATTTGTTAAGGAATTAATATAACCACATTGGCATGTTTTCTGTCGCAAATATATAAGTGTATATTAGTCAAGGGGGAAATGGCATAATCAGAGCCAGCTTCATGGGTGCACAACGTTTACAGTCACAAACAGATAATGTTTAGAAGGTCCTTTGCTTGGTTTAATGCTCTCCTAGCCCCTTCTGGAAATTCTTAACCATTTTAGAACAAAGAGGATTTTCATTTTGTATTGGGCCTGATACATTATGCAGCCAGTCCCAGATATAATTTAAGTGATTCTCCCAATTTTGAACAAATTCTTGGGGAATGCGTGGCTAAAATGCCCATTTCTAAGCAGCTACCCAAGAACAACAAACCTAGGGTCCTAGCTGTCTTGCCAGTCTCTACTCGCCCAGTTTAGCTGTCAGGAGCAGCACAAAGGTTAAAAGAGAAAGATTCTCCTAAGTGTCAATCCCTCCTGCTGGCTCAAGAGAACAAAGCTGGCAGGCAAAGTGAATCAGATAGTGTACTGTGCACGCCCATGCTTCAGAATAAAGCCGATAGGTCTAATTTCAGCTTTACCAGCCTTGGTAGTGTTCCTTTAAGTTCACTAAGTAGGATATACCTGTAAGCAAGCAGTCTAATGTTTTTGTGATCTTGCTGCTGTGAAAGTATTTAATAATAAGCCTCAGAAGTTGGGAGGTAAGAAGGAAATTTATGATGTCTAATGCCAAGGTGGTGTTCAATGTGTTGAAAGTTGATTAAATTTCCTTTTAGCATCCCTTGAACCTGACATTTTGCTGCCGTTTAAATTTTTTCCCTCCAAACTATTTTTTACACCCATGATTTAGAGTGATACACAGCAAAGCAGTGGCTATGAATTGGCTCAAAATGATTCTAGGAGTAATGAGCAGGGATTGAAAAAAGTCTGCTCCTGCTCATTTAAGGAAAGTAAAGCTAACTTTATCCTGCAGCTGCATGCAAGGCAGGGTCAAAGATTTGAGACTACTCAAATAGTGCCATCCAAATTTGATCGGTTTGAAGTGATAACTAGGTTCCAGAATCCCATAGATTGATAGAAGAAAAAATATATTTAAATAGATTAGGGCATTCTCAGCTATCAGTTGCAAAATTGCTTGCTATATTCACATGCTTCCATTTTTAAAGTTACATCTGTTTTAATCGAGCTAGTCTAAATTTATAAATTAATACGGCATATTCAAGTATCTGATTTTTAGAGAGGATTATTGTTTCCATATGCATATCTATCATAGTCAAATGTGGAAGCCAAACCTAAAACCCTATAAATGCTACTGGTGATGCATTTGTTAACATGTATCATGTAGAACTTTATAATTACTATTTGAATGCTCAAATAATACAAAACAGGACACCTCATAAATGGAGTAATGCAGTATCTTCTGTATAGACCATCAACTGTGACCATTACAAAAATTTAGCACTAATTGTGTATATTCTTTTTTCTCCACATCTTTCTATTTTTCTCCACATCAATAGTTAAAAAACAGAAATCCAACAAGACTTTCTTATAAAAAGAGGCAGGAATATTAACTACCTATTTTCTTTTGCTTTTGAGTCTAGCCCAATGGTTCTACTTTATTCAACCCAATATCTCCCTTTCATAACAGATATTTTAAAATGCCATTCTATGCAAGAAGTGTGGGAAAATAAAAGAGCAAAACATTCTTGTGGACACTAGAATTTTTAAAAAAAGGATAACTACTAACAAATAAGGTTTATTTATATATAATAATAGAAAGTGGAGAATGATCTTAATTTATGCAGAGATAGCATCCCTCCAAAATATAGAAGTATGGTATTCTCCTAAAATAATTCTCTATATTAAAAACAGTATGGAATAATATTAAAGAATCACACAAAGCGTATAATTTACCTTGAATTCAAGTCAAGGCATGCAGTCAGACTCTAGTACTTGAACAGACCTTGGGAACCTTAGTCTCTATAATAGGTGACAGGAAATAGAGGATGGATTGGAATACGAAACAATAATATAAGAAGCAGCTATGGTTGTGTGGTAGACTTCTATGGGCAGTGTCAGAATAAGAGTGGAAAACCTCTGGCCACACAAGAATAAGTAAACAAATCCAATATACAATCTTCACAGTATTCTTTATCATTGTAAAATAAGTGAATATAAATATGAATATAACTATAAACATGCTTGTAGCCTTTATTAAAGTATCACCCAGATGTCATGTATTTCTGCTCTTTAATAATATTCTTATAATACTGTTTAAAGGAGCCTCAATTATTCTTTGTTTCATGTTTACATGTGCCAGCTACAAAGGAAGGAGGATACAGATGAAGACTGGCAACTCAATTACCACGAATGTCATTGCCATTGCCATAAATGACATTATTTTCAAATATAGTGAACAATTCTTGAAAGATTCCAAACTAAACAAAGTAAAATCTTTCATAGATTTTCACTACAGTCACATTTCTGGAAAATTTAGTCTGTGTATAAACTGCTCATGTCAAATGGTGACAGGTTCTAGGCTCTGATAATTATAAATAATTTTTCCCTTATATGGATTTCTGATGGTATATTCAAAACCTGAGGAAAACATGAGGAAATATACTTTATTGTGTGACACCATCCTACTCATTGCAGGCCCTGCAGCATCCTGTCTACCCCCGCACAAAAAGCCAGTACTGACCCTTTGTGACATCACAGTGACAAAATCACCCTTGCAAATTTCCAAAATGTCCCCTAGGGGGAGCTACCACCTCCATCAAGAAAACTAGACTCCCATCTGTTTTAAAAAAAGTTTTGTGATACTTTCTAGTAGAGCATACTTTCTAGCAGAGGTATTTCTATTTAGACTAAAATATGATTACCATTTTTTATTTTTTAATTAAAAATTTTCTCTAGATTACCATTTTTATGTTGATTAATCAAGCATTTGTTCACTTATGAAAATCCAACTTTATTACCAATGAATGTACAAAATTTTAAGTTGGAAAAGTTAATACTAACTTACCACTTAAACGACCAGAGGTGTCACAGTAATTGGTTAAACAATATGATTTCAACTTAGAGACCTGGTTCAAGACTAAGGGATGATTTTTACTAGTTGTGTGACCTAGTATGAAAGGTTGACCTAGTACTTAACTTTTATAACCTCTCATCACTTCATCTGGATATAATCATGGTAACTTACATTGTTACATTTTATAGACGCAATATAGATTTTTAAAAACCTACTTAACAATTAAATATATATTAGCTAATTGTTATTGTTATAAAAGCAGTTTTAGATTTTCATTATATTTCTTGGTTTTTTGTTTATTTATGAAACAAATACCCGAGGATATTAAACTGCATTAAAAGCTGTGGGCACTATCAAAGTAGGTAATTCAAAAAAAGAGGTAAAATTTGCATTATAATAAAAGTGATAAGAAAATGTGTCAGATAGAAATAATTCTTTTCTGGGACTTCCCTAGTGGTGCAGTGGTTAAGAATCTGCCTGCCAATGCAGGGGACACGGGTTCGAGCCCTGGTCCGGGAAGATCCCACATGCCGCGGAGCAACTAAGCCCGTGCACTACAACTACTGAGCCTGACCTCTGGAGCTCACGAGCCACAACTACTGAAGCCCGTGTGTCACAACTACTGAAGCCCGCGCGCCTAAGCTCCACAAGAAGAGAAGCCACTGCAATGAGAAGCCTGAGCTCTGCAACGAAGAGTAGTACCCACTAACTGCAACTAGAGAAAGCCCGTGCTCAGCAGCAAAGACCCAATGCAGCCAAAAATAAATAAAATAAAACAAATTTAAAAAGAAATAGAAATAATTTTTTTCTAATTGTTATACATTTTATATAACAAAGTCTTTTCCTTTTCTTTCAGTGTCATGATTTTACTGTTGTCAATATTGGTTGAGGGGTGTCACAGCCAAACTCTGCTTTAGTCCCTACACCAAGTAGTAATTGTACTAACAGTCATGGGTCACATGCTTTTTGAGAATAGGCAAGGACCTTAGCTTCCCCAGAGCATAGCTAGTATTTTTAAACATTTTTTGAGTTAGACTGAACACATTTTTTTTTCCTCTGCTTTAAACGTCTCAAGCACCTAAACCAAACTTATCAACTAAAATTATAAATATTCCCAGAATAAATATGCAGCACACATATGAAGTGTGAATCTATGCTAGTTTTCCGTTTAACCGAGAGTACCTAACAACTTCGTTCACAATATGGAGTTATTTGGAGGGTGGGAATGAAAAAATGAAATATATTTCCCCAGGCAGAGCTGTGACTTAAAATGAAGTCTTCTTTTTCCCAGTCCCCTCTTCTGCCCTTAATTCACCACAAAGCTGTTGAGCTTCAAGTTGTTAGATATTTAAATCTTATGGATTGGTAATATGATTAGCAGTGTATTCTTTTTAACAAAATCTATTACAATAACATTTGAGCATTGTGCCAGGGCCATTCATCTCTACAACTATAATATGTATTTACAAACCCCATTCTTTTGATGTTCCCATAACCCCTCATAACCCCACCATTTTATATGATTAATGGTTACACTGGGATCAAATTAACTGGTTTGGCCTGAATGTTAATTTTTAAACAAATCTGTTTTTACATAGATGGATCTCTTGGCACGTTTGAGATTCTACTATGCCATGGGGTTATTGAAAGAATCCTGTGGATGGATTTATTAGTCTCTCTTTTTGACCAAGTAAAACATCTGTTGGATCAGATGGCAGCTTTGTGCCCCCCTCTGCCACTCCACCCCCTCTCACTGCACCCTTGTGTAGGGTATGAACACCAGTCCCTGACTTTCTCAGCCTTTTTCTCAACCTTTGCTCTCCTCCCCTGACCCCCCAGGCCCTATATTCCTAATCCTGCTTTACTTTTTTTCATAGCATTTTTGCCACGTGGAAACACGTATTAACTTACTTATCTCTTTCCTGTCTGTCTCTTCAATAGAAAATAAGCTTCTCAGAGACCGAGGCTTTGTTTTGGTCACTGCTCTAACCTGTGCCCAGGAAATACAATACAGTAAATACTCGTTGAAGGAATGAACAAAGCAAAGGTTTTCTTGGTCTTTATTAATGTAATCGATTTAGAAATTCTATTGTTGTTGTCTCAAGTGGTCCAGTCTAAAATTATACTTAGAGAATAGTAGATCAAATTAGAGATTAACTGAGGAGCAGAATCAAGGTGTTATTTAACTATAAGTGGAAATCTGGGAACCAAGTAATATTAGGAGTCTAATTGAGAATAATCTTTAAAAGCTTTTGGTATACTCTTTCTGTATCCTAGAGAATGAAGACCTGAAACCCTTGAAAAATGACACATTCATATTTGTATTTCCATCAGACAACTTTCTTAAATAGTAATGTTGACCCTATTTATGACCAAAGACACCCCTTCACACCTAGCTACATCTCACCTGGGTAAGTTGGTATAGCTAAGAATCAGTCCACCTGCCATTTCCAGAATAGCTAAGGAACTAAGGAAAACAACAAGATCGTTGTTTTCCTCACTTAGTAGTTTGGCTATCAATTTATACTCCCAAATCATTAAAGATTATCAGAGAAAAAAGCAAATCATGAATACTACCTCCTACGGGGTACAACTGGGAAGCTAATAAGTGAGCAGAGAACAGAAGTCATGTATCCCAAGACATACCTTACCAATTGCAACTTATATGGTCAAAATCAACTGATGCATTTTGTAAGGTAACCATGTTTTCCCAGGAGGCCTGGAGACTTACAATTGTATAAGCATTCATATAATTTACATATATTTGCATACCATGCTCAAAACTCCTCCTACATTCACATATGTAAAATATAGTATCAAATAAAATCTTACAGTAGTTGCAGTCAGGTCAAATATTCAGGAAGTCTAGAAGAGGTAAGGTTCGGAATGGTCAGTGGACAATGGACCAGCTTCCTGAACTCCTTCCTTAGATGAGGGACAGTTTCAGAGTAAACCAGAGAGCACAGCTAGAATGAAAGAGGGTCAGAATTAATACTGCTCTTGAAAAGAGTTATGTCTGCTAGTGCCAATATGTGGAACATTGATCGGTTTGAGGCACCATACTAGGTCCCCTAAGGATTGTTTTTTGAGATCCTAGATGGTACTGAAGTAGAATTCTGTTTCCACATGGAGTGTCGGTGCCAGAATCTTTATACAAATGAACTGCTTATTACTTTTCCACCATTGCCTTCTCCCTCTTCCAAATAATACCAACATATACACTTAATTCAGAAAATCAAGCTTTGGCTTAAAGTTCTTATTAAAGCTTAGAAAAAAATTACTAGTATATAATTCTGAGGTTCATAATTTCCCTTTAAATAAACTATGGGTTAATGTGTAAAACCCCCTGTGGATTTTTCCCTTTGTTTAAATAATATCCTGTAATTCAAGCCAATATACTTTACAATAGCATGTTAAAAGCAAATAGGAAAGCAGTTTAGCTCTAAATCAAGGTTCCTCCATCAGTGTTTCTACACACTCTGGATATTTTCTGATACAAAGCTTTGGTCTCTCCTTTCATGATGTTATTCTGCAGTAGTAAAGTAAGTAACCACAGCTTCATAATGCTAAGCACTCCAGTGGGAAACACAACAGAGTGCATAAACCAAAGTATTCATTTCACGAGGTTTTATTAAAAGCCTTCACCTCTAAATTGAGCTGTCATACACTGTTGGGAAACTTTTTACCACAGTTTATTTTAACTATGTAAAACATTAAAGGAATGGAATTTCTTCCGCTTTTCATATAACGGACATGACCTCTCTTGCACACTGTAAGCAATCTATACAGCATTTAATCAAATTGGCTGGAGAGTAAAATCAGGCCATATGTTTTCCCATTTTCCCCAGTTTTCAGAAATGACCCCAACCTCATTAACATGCTGTAGATTGTCATGTATACCCAGTAAGTTCTTTGGCATTCTTAATGAGAAGCTATACTGCATGATTAAAAGATATCCTTCAGAGGAGAAGGACATTGGGTAATTTATAAATCATTCATTTGTGACACAGCTTTATACAGCATTTCAAGGAACTGCATTAACTGCTTTTGCAGTTTCCTCAAATGTTGCTTTCAGCTGACAGTGTCATAGGTCATTACCAATTTTTTCCTTATGTAAGCAATACTAACTTTCTATTAAAAATACTAATTTCCACCCTACTACAGTGTCTTTTGAAGTAGAGTGTATATTAAAAAAAAATCAAGTTGCTTTGAAATATTAAAGGAATATATTTAACTGAAGGGTTTTCAGACAGGTTGTTTTTCTGTATTCCTGATGACAGAAAGATTTTAGCCTACAAAGTCAATAGTAAATTTTATTAAAGTCATTATTTTCCTGTTACAGGCCTCATGCTTTAAATAAGCTACAGCTGACAATGCTGTCTTACATACTGTCATACTGTAAAATGTCCCCTCTTTATTACCGCAGGGACAACTCATTTAGAACTTTGAAAGTGTTTTCACATTGGAGTTGCTCATTTGCAGAGCTGGCCTATGGCTGTGTTTAAAGAATGTGGTTGATACTTTTTTCCTCTAAATATTCTAGGGAAAAATATAAACTTGCCAACACAATATTTTTTAGATAAAGATTAATGTCCCTTCTCCATAGATAAAATATATCTCAATCTTTCCAGATTAGTGTGCTCTGACTACTTATGACATTATTTTTCCCATTGGCCCGTTGTGTGTAAGAGCAAATCACTTGACATGGATATGAAATGTTTTCTTTCAGGAATTTTTACTTTCTCCCAAATTACATTCTTTAATGAATGAACCATCCTCTCTGCATCATCTTCTTGGTCAACATAATCTTGATTATAGGAATGTATAATGGTTAGAAATTGAATAATCAGCAGAAAACATTTTTTATGAAAATCAGAAATAATATGTTTATTATTTTGGAACCATGGTATATCATTCCAAGTGGTACCCATTTAACTCCCTGTATAATACACATTTTGTTCCACTATCCTTTAACTTATATTGCATATTTTTTAAATAGATTTTCTTTTCTTTTCCACATGCACCCAAGCCCCTACTTACCCATGTATACTACTATGAAGAGAACAGAAACAATCAGAAGAAGAACAAATGCAACAACTTGCCTTTAGTTGAAGTGAGATGTGATCAACATCACTCAACCCACTCTTATTTCCCGAACTCTCTTCCTATTTTAAGATATTTCTATGAAGTACATCTATGCTGTTCAAGACTATCGAAGCCATGTGAAACTTTACTTTAAAGTCTTCAAACTGATGGTCAGAATTGCTAGACTAACCTTTCTTCCCTTTGGAGAAAAGAGCAGAGCAGGAGAGACCAGATGCACAGTTAACTCTGCATAGATATGGCTGTTCCTCTCCTCCGCCCTCACAATCTGGCATCGTTTCATTTTAGCTCATGCTACACTCAGACCCAGAGGAAAAATGAGAAGATGTGTGTAAACCCTTGTCCTAGACTAATAAAGACTTGATCAATGGCAAGTCTTTGATTTCAAATCCAGTTCTCTCCTGTTCGATCTTCAGACAGTAATCTTTGCTGCTGGTGTGTGCCTACATTCAGATCTTGCTGGTATCTATTTCTGTGGCCTTTTAGACCAAGTGAAATAGAATGGGGAACATAAAATGCTCTCCCTTGGAAAGGTGAAATAATTTATTTCAAAAATATACTGTAAATGAATAGCTAATAAGTGTCATCCTTATAAAAGAAGAAATATTCTTTAATTAACAAACATTTGCAATTTTTTTCCTGGTTTATTTCTTTAGTATCATACTGCAACTAAGCTATGTTTACATATTTTATATTTAAATCACTTTCATTCCCTACCACAAACACACACACACACACACACACACACACATACAATACAACCCAAGACCCAGTCAATAACTATAACAACCCTCCCTGAATTTTCCCCACATCCCTTATACACAGTTTAGAATCCCAGCTAAACCACAGTCACTGGAGTTCCTATACCACATGGTGTGAACCTAGATGGTATCAAAATGCCTGATTTGTGATGTGTGTGTTACTGTTCACTTAAAAGTGTTTTCACTACCTTTTCTTATCAATGGAAAACTTTCAAGATATTTAAAAGCAATGCCTTTAAACCTTCTGGCTGCAATATAGCAAAAATGGCAGGTGGCTATATGAAAGAGGTAGAATACATTTAAAGGAAATCACTCATAGGGAAAAGGTGTAACATTGCTTAGAGTCCATTTATACACTTTCTATTGGGAAGAATTTGCTTTGGGATGATGTGGGATTCTTTCCATCTACCCAGTGAGAACATTAGCTGCTTTATAGAGCAATGTTGTTATTTTTAAGAAAGATGGAAAAATGAAACATTAGAAAACCTTCCTTGCAATAAGAAGAGATGAGTTCAGCAACGATAAATAGAGAGGCCAGAAGGCTAAAGTTAAAACCACAAATTACTTAAATAGAAAAGATTAAAATGCTTTACCATTAGGCAACCTTTTTGAGGAGCAGAGGAGAAGGAACCTAATGCTTATGAAGCATGCTTTCTGACTAATTAAGGAGAAGGTGAAAAACAGATTGTGCTCTCGCTCCTCTGAACAGGTTACCTAATGTGACTAATGCATACTTGTTAAAGGCACAGGGAGATGGTACTTTGGCATTCAGAGAAAAAAAAGGTGAGTATTCGTAATATAAGTCACTGAGACAAGTCTCTAAAACCTGTTTCAGTGAAAAGTTAGGTTCAGAATACAATTAAATAAATAATACAACTGGCCTCCCTTTAACCTCTGTAATTTTCATTTTGCTTCCTTTATAGACAGTAACTAGAGGGCCTCCTTTCTTCCACTCACTCTTGCATTCAGTGGCAGCTGGGAAGCCTCTATGTGGCATCAAGTTGAAGCCTTTACAATTGTGCCCATTAAAGATAAAAAAAAAAAAAATCCCCAAATTTATCACTCTCTAAAACAGTAATTTCTTATATTTAAGACTGTGGTCATAATTGCCATGTAAGTATGATAGTCAGACTGATAAATAATTTAGAACGAAATGATTGATTCTCAGCATGGACGTTAAGCTTATGTCTATGAGAGACAGTAAACACTTGTACTGGAAAATGGTAGACCCACTGTCACTATGTCACAGATTCTTAGCATCTTAAAGCTGGAGAGGAAGACTTCCCATTATACCTATGAAGAATTGAAGCCCTGACTGGAAGAATGACTTTTCACAGTGTTTGGTACCCATCAGCAGGGGAATAGATGGGGAAAGTTTCTTGACATATTTGAATCTCCACTAGGGACTCTGAAGTTGTAAGAATTAATCCATTCTACAATATGATTGTTGTTTCAACCTAAGTGCATCCTAAAAGTGAGGAAATATATGTGGTCCCAGAGACAGAAGAGGAAGAATGGAAATTTTCAGATATTTTTAAGCAGAAAGAATATTGAAGACTGGTGTCTGGGAGTCAAGGTAATCTCCTGCTTGGATTTTTTTTTTTAATTCCAGAATGGTACACAGAGACAGAAATAGAAGCTCCCCTCATACCTGTTTCTGGCTATATTATGTCTAGTTATCATCTTTCATCATTGTTAGCTTTCCTTGGTCCTGGGAAACAATTAATCAGCGTTAATTTCTAATTGTGCACTCCTCTTTCACTTATCCTTCTGATATCTTTGGGCGCTGAGAGAAGAGCATGGAATTGGATTGGCTGTAATCAGCTATTTGATTAATTGGTAGAAAATATTCATTAAAAGAGCAATGAAATAAGATAAAAATGTTGATTCAGTGTTTATAGACATAGCTAATTTGCAAATCATATTGAAATAAGTTGTCATACAAGGCCAGTAAATATTACTTACTGAGTTATCTAGAAGTATGTATTATAGTATATACTATATGTATATACGTGTATATATAAAATACATAAATATTTACATTATATTATATATTTATATTATAAGTAATATAAGTAGTACTCACTGAGTTATACAGAGGTATAAAAAGTCTAAAAGAAAATAGATAAACCAGTTTTACACTGATCATGGGAAATAATCTTCTGACTTATAAGTAAGAAGGTTCCATTTTGAAATAAAGAATGAACAGTATTCAGGGCCAGCGCCCATTTGTACTCTGTACCCATCCTTCCATACCTTGCTCTGAATACTTAAGACCCTGGAACTTCCTGCCCAGATGGTCCTAATTCTGCTTCTAAGGACTGCAAATCCCATTCCCTGGGCCCAGCCTCTCAAGGGCAGACTCATTCCTTGTTTAGGCACCTCTAAACCTGAGGAGCATCCAAAGAGTTACTGCCTGCAGAGGGTATGCACAGAGTTTGATGTAGGTTGGCCTCAAACACATGTGCATGAAACTCCTTGCGGTATAAGACAAAGTCCAGGGTTGGAAAAGACAGAGGGTGGGAGATGGGGAGTGGTAGAGAACAACTGGGCAGAGTCAAAGGTCTGAGAGTTGGTCCTCCTCACTCAGCCATCACATCGCTGTAATAAATTCTGAGAATTTTGATGATTCTACTTTTAAACCTGGGCTTTCAGATTTTTATGGGGGTGAATTTTTCAAGATAGGTGATTATAACACAGTGTATTTAGGAGTTTATTAGGTTTATATAAAACTTTTATTATAGATAAATAGTATGTGGGTTTCACAAATATTAAGAATAGGCTGGTAATAGGTTGAGAATTCTTTATTTTACTTAAGAACATAAAAACTTCCCTCTTAATAGTTTTGGACATAATAGATGCACTTTAAAATTTCAAATCGACTTGGAGGAGGACAAGGAAGGAACCTCTCAGAGTTTAGAATAGGACCTATTTCTATCAGCAGATTTAAGAACCTCATAACAATGCATGGGCATTAAATAGAATATGCAGAAAAGTCTTGCTTCTGTAGTGGGAATTAATTAGACCCAAACTAGCATTGCTTCTGCTCTGCCAAAAAAATCTTAAAAGCCAGACACAATGATATCAAGCCATTTCTAAACAACTATACTTTATTAAAAAGCTCAAAAATATTTACAGGAATAGGAAATATTCAGTATTCAAAAATGTAAAATTCATCATGTGTAGTATCCAACCAAAAATTACCAGGCACGCAAAAAAAACCCCCAAACCCCCCCCCCCAAAAAAAAACCAAGAAAATATGACACATAAGAAAAAGTAAAACCAGTCATTTGTAACTGATCCAGAACTGACATAAATGTTAGAATTAGCAGACAAGGACAAGAACATTAAAAGCACTACTATAGCTGTATTCTTCATGTTAAAAAAGTGGAGATAGGGAAATCAAGCTTCTAGAGATGAAAACTGCTTGAGATGAAAATTAAACTGGATGGAGTTAATAGCAGATTGAAAATTGCAGGAAAAAAACCCAAACATTAGTGAGCCAGAAGACATAGCAACAGAAACGTCCCATACTGAAACAAAAAAGAAACTCCAGTTTTAAAAAATGAATAGATATCGATGAGTTGAGTGGCAATTTCAAGCAGCCTATTGTATATGTATTTGAGTTCCCAAAAGGAGAAAGAAAAGAAAGTATTTTAAGAAATAGTGCACAATAATTTTTCAAATTTTATTAAAGCTATAAACCTACATATGCAGGAGGCTCAATGGACCACAGGAACAAGAAAGGTAAAGAGAAGTACACAAAAAACATCAAAATCAAATTTATCAAAACTAGTAATAAAGAGGAAATCTTAAAGCATACAGAAGAAAAAGGACATGTTATGTACAGAAAAGCAAAGATACAGACAGAAGTTTCTCACCAGAAACAATACAAGTTAGAAGAGTGGAAAAACATCTTTGAATTACTAAAATTTATCTTTGAAATACAAAACAACTCCCAAACCCCATTAACTTAGAATTCTATACCTAACAAACATATGTCTCAAAAATAAAGTCAAAATAAAGACTTTTGTAGACATAAAAATAGTAGAAAGAATTTATTCACCAGCAGGTCCACAACAGAAGAAATCTCAAAGTCTCTCAGGTGAAGGGAGATAAAATGTGATGGGAATGTGGATCTAGACAAATAAATGGGGAGCATCAAAAATGGTAACTACATAAGTAAATATATGTAATTTTCTTCCTACTGTTTAAATCTTTTAAAAAGATAATTTACTAAACAGTGGTAAATAACTCACTTTTAAATAGTCATTGAAAAGAAATCAAGAGGGAATTTAGAAGGTATTTTAAATGAAATGAAAATGAAAACACCACATATCAAAATTTGTGAGATTCCTTTAAAGCAGTATTAGAGGGAAGTTTACAATTGGAAATGCCTACATTAAAAAAAGTCTCATTTCAAAATCTCACCTCTGACTTAAGAAACTAAAAACAAAAACAAAAACAAAAACAAATAAAACCCAAGGTAGGAAGGAACAAAACTGTGTCATTTGCAGAGACGTGGATGGACCTAGAGACTGTCATACAGAGTGAAATAAGCCAGAAAGAGAAAAACAAACATCGTATATTAACACATATATGTGGAATCTAGAAAAATGGTACAGATGAACCTATTTGCAAAGCAGAAATAGAGACACAGATGTAGAGAACAAACCTATAGACAACAAGGGGGGAAGAGGGGGTGGGATGAACTGGGAGATTGGGATTGACACATATATGCTACTATGTATAAAATAGATAACTAATGATAACCTACTGTATAGCACAGGGAACTCTACTAAATGCTCTGTGGTGACCTAAATGGGAAAGAAATCCAAAAAGGAGGGGATATATGTATACATATAGCTGATTCACTTTGCTGTACAGAAGAAACTAACACGACGACATTGTAAAGCAACTATACACCAATTAAAAAAAAGTCCTACTAAGTGTTTTTATAGGAGTTGATAATCTGATTTTAAAGTTTAAGTGGAAATTCTAAGGCTCTAGAATAGTCAAAGCAATTTTAAAAAAGAAAATCAAAGTCGTAAGACTAACACTGAGTTCAAGACTGTTTATAAAGCTACCATAATAGAGAAAGTGTTATAGTGATGTAGCAAAAAACAAATAGATCGATGAAATAAAATAGGTTAATTTATTAATAGCACCACACCCTTAAAAAGAGCTCAATTTTGACAAAGATGCAAAGGCAATTTAGCAGAGAAAGTATAGCCTTTTAAACAAATGGTGATAAAACAATTGGATACTGATATGCAAAAACATGAACTTCAATCAATACCTTGTACCATATATAAAAAGTAATTCAAAATGAATTATAAACCTAAAACTGTAAAAGCTCTTGAAGAAAATAGGAGAAACATTTTTGACTTTGGATTAGGCAAATAGTTCTTAAATATGACAACAGTAGCATAATTCATTAAAAACAATAATGATAAGTTGGACTTCATTGCAATGAAAAAGATCTGCTTTTTGAAAGACATTGTTAAGAGAATGAAAAACAGGATAGAGACTAGAAAAAAGTATTTGGATAACACCTATCTGATAAAGAATTTGTATCTAGACTATAGAGAGAACACTTAAAACCCAATAATAAGAATATAAATAACCCAAAAATTTAGACAAAATGTTGGATGGAAACTTTACCAGAGAAGATATATAGATGATAAATAAGCATAAGTAAAGATGTGGGACACCTATAATAATCAGGAAAATGAACATTAAAACCACAATGAGATAGCACAATATACATGAAAATGACTATGTTAAAAAGACTGACCATACCAAGGGCTGGTGAGGTTATGAAGCAACTGGAATTCTCATACAGTGCTGGTAGGAATATAAATTGATACAAGTACTGTGAAAACCAGTTTGACATTTTATTGAAAAGTTTAATGTATCATCATATGATCCAGTCATTCCACTCCTAGATATTTGCCTGAGAGAAATGAAGCCTATATCCAATCAAACACTTGTACACTAGTGTTCATAACAGCTTTAGCTATAATAGTGCCAAACTAGAAACAACTGAAATGTCTATCAATAGGTGAAAGGACAGGCAACTTTTGATATACCTATTCAATGAATTTGTTCAACAATAAAAAGAAATGAACATGTGAAACAACATGGATGAAACAATAATTTTGCTGAGTGAAAGAAGCCAAACAAAAACAGTATCTATTGTATGATTCCATTTATAAAAAATTCTATGCTATCAAAACTAATCTATCATGACAGAAAGCGTATATATGGTTGCCTGGGGATGAGAAAGGTTGGGAGGGGGTGATTCTAAAGGGGCGTGAGGAATGATTGATACATCCACTTTCTTGATTGTGGTGATGGTTTCTCAGGTATACACACCTGCCAAAACTTATAAAATTGAACACTTTAACTAGATAGTTTATTGCATGTCAATTACACCTCAGTTGACCCGTTAAAAATCATTATTGAAATCAGTTTGTTTATTATGCTTTCTCTCTCTCTCTTTTTTTTGTTTTGTAGACACTTGGAAAGTCAAAATTTTGCATGCTTATTTCCTGATTTCTTCCTTCATAGGCCTTGCCTTTCCCAGATTAACAGAAGAATCCAAGGAGAGTCCATGTGGAGAATCTCCAGCAATTCTCACTGTTTTCTATATCTTAATTTTTATTTGTTATTATTAATGTGCCAGGTATTGAGCTAAGCATTTTATTTACACACTTTAATTTAACTTTCCTATCCTTTCCTTTCCTTGACTGTAACTCTCTGCCTAAGTTATCTTCCCCAATTTTCTAGGTAGTATGTAGACAAAAGTATACCAAAATTTAGGGTACTTTGCTTGCCATACTTTTCCTGGCCTAAGTGTCAGGTAAATAAAACAAAGTTTGGATTTTCTAAAAAATATTTTATAAGGCAACCAACAGAGAAAATATTAATCATGAAAAAGGAAGACGAAGTTAAGATTGCAAAATACAATTTTATTATATTGCCTAGAAAGTAGTTTAGCATATAGAGATTTCTGGACACATAAATCTGCATCTCTTTACTGTTCTCATTGTTCACTTACTTCTAGTAGGTCTTCTGAAATTAAAGATTATCTGTAGTTCATTATTAGTATTAGCTCTTCTCTTCAATGAATTTTGGTACATTTGCCTGTTGTTTTTTCTATATTAGCATCTGATCTAGTTTTTATTACTGTCCATTTAATGCTCTCACCTTGGGAACTCTCCACTCCACATCTGTTTCTCTTCCATCCTATTTCAAATGTACATCTTCTGTTTATATTCGGAGTGTCAACTGAAATTCTTTACCTTTTGGTAGTGTACAGGTATAACACAAATCCATTGTATTTATAGGTTCTTCCCAACTCAGGTTACACTTCCTATTCCTCCTGAGGTTCTTTGATTCTTTGAAGATGTATTCAGGTGTCTCCTACTTTTAATCGAGCATGAGAATGTTTAACAACAAAAATCAAAATGTGATTTTTATGTAGGGAAACACTAACGCTCACATATAATTATCATAAGTCATCTTCCCAGAAAAAATCTTAGAGATAGTTTGCTTTTAGAGATGGGTTAAATCCACCAAAGAAGGCAAAATGGTTTATAAATGTAGAAAGAACTTTATTTCATTAGAGTTTAAGGTGATATATGGTACCCTAGTCAATACTAAAAACTTCAGTGAATTTTCTACTTTACCCTCATCTGCAAGTGTTTTTGAAAGCCATCAATTTGATGAGGAGTCATCCAATGTAACTTAGCTCACATTTAGTTTGATATAATAATATAGAAATTTTCAAATACAGATCTCTCAGCATTTTAGAAGTGGGTATATGACTGGTGATTGGTTACTTCAAATCTCAAGTGATAAATTTCAGGAAGAACAGAACTAATGAGTTTATCTGAAAATGATCAATAAATGAGGAACATATGCGTGCACCACACATGCCCATAGTAATTTCTTTCTATTTATCATCTGGACATTTCCATCACGGTCCAAGTGCCATGCAATCTAGTAATTCTGATTTTGAAATTGATTAAATCCAGCAAGTAGCAACAATCTCCAAATTTCATTCATGGAAAGTTCTATTTTTTAAGCTGCTTTTGTGTTTGTATGTTGTTATTCTAATACCAACACCCATTTTATTGGTTCTCTTGGATTCTGGATTTATGTTAAAAGCAAGTGAAAAAAAGTCTCAATATCAAGAAAAATAATATAACAACGATCTCAAAAGGCACAAATACAAATCAAAGTGATTTAGTGGATTACTCAATAGCAAAGTTGCCCTGAATAAGCTAGTATGAACAATGAAGATTATTAAGATATAATCTTAAGAAATATGATGTTAACTCACAAAGTCAGTTGAGGCACAGGTTTTTTTTATTCTCACCGATACTTAGGTGGTAATTACTACCTTCAAAACATTTACATTCAAATGTGGTCTATACAAAGTTGTAATGCAACACTGATAACCAATATATTAAAATAAGCTACTAGGTTAACTAAATTTTTTGAAGGCTTTAGATTAAAGCTGCTTTTGGTATCTTTGCATACGTTTAAAACTCAGTATTTTAACATTGACTGCTAACTTTGTAGCTCTTCTCTGGTCGCCCCCTCCACTCCCCGTTTTGGCCTTCTTATGTCTGCACACTTACAATTTTTAAATCTTATTTTATGTAGCATATATAGACTAGACAAAGCTCAACATAAGCTTCTGTCACTGCAAAATCATCACTTGTAGGTTAATAAGTAAAGATGTAATACATTGTATTTTAAAAAACACACTTTTTATAATAATGAATTCTATTTAAGGCACTTAAAATACATCATCTTTTATAATAAATGTATTATAAAAATACATTATTTTTTATGATAATGAATTCTATTTAAGGCACTTAAATTTTGTGGCATTTGTAACAGATTAATTATTAAATTACTTTAATACTACTGTGGAAGAGTGTTTTGATTAGCTAGGCCAACTTCACTTTCAATCTCTTTTGTCAATACAGAGTCGGGGTAGTTAATATACTTTTTCTCAGCCTACCTTATGAGTAGAAGTAATCATGTCACATATTTTTAGACAAGACATAAACAGAGATCTGGTTTTTTTTAAAATTTCTTAATAAAAGGAATGGACATTTTTGCTTCATACTATCCTTCCTTTTTCCTACCTTGATCTCAACATGCTGAATGGAGCTGTAGCAACCGTCTTGTCACCGTGAGGTCTGGCAACAAGATGTGCATGAATCAATGTGCTAAGGATAGTAGAACAGAAAGACATGAAGATCCTGGGTCACTGATGGCATCACTGAGCAGTTACATCTCAACTTGCTCTTCTAGACTTCTTGCAATGGGAGATAATTAAACACATCTTTATTACTTAAACCTTTCTTAGTTGGCTTTTCCAATACTGCAGGTAAAACTATTCCTAATTAATACGACCATTTAACTTTTTTAAGTAGAGAAACTTATCTACTATTGAAATTTCAACTTACAAATTTTCCTTCATTTGAACAAAGCTATGCCTTAGAGAAAACAAGATAACTATTCATTAATAGATAGGATGGGTGGTCACACTTGGCTATTTTAACATAAGTCACAGAATGACTGATTAGTCAAGAATATGCTTATTCTGTTTCTGCTTAGTTTTGAGGTACATCATATCTGATAAATGAAAAAGCATGAGTTATTTAAGGTGTTAGTTGGGTAGGTACATTTTGTTAAGGAAGAAAAAAATTAGAATAATTAGAAAGAAACTTGGTGAGAAAATAACGCTTTACAAGATTACGGAATAAATAATTGAATAGTAGATATACTCTGAAGAACAAATGGTGAATCATGAAAGATAGTAGAAACAATGACTAGTTAAATGAAAAAAAAATTCTTTTGGGTGTGTGACTAGAGGTTAGCAGCGATGTTGTGCGCCTATCAATTACAATTCAGGAATAAGGTTTGAAATTGGCTTGAGAATGTGGTGAAAATATTGCTGCTGGAAATTTCTTATAAATTAGGGTTGATTCACAAATTCAAGGCCCATTTTAACATTAACTGTTAAAACATGGCAGATATGGTAACTGCAAAATGGTTTACTTCACCCTTTAAATGATAGAAGACAGTGGACATGCATTATTTACCCTTCTTTCATCTTACTTCATGGAACTTATATGTAATAACTGGAAATCTAGTTGCCATCTTGGATTAAGAGAAAATCATACCCTCAGAATGATCATAATGTGAGCTTGCAAATTTAGGCACTGCTAATATAATTCTGGTTCTCTCTGTCTGTCTCTGTCTCTTTCTCTGAACACTGTTGAAATCTATTTTTTAAATGCACAGAAAAGAATTTATTGTAGCTGTATCTCAGCACACTGATTTGTCTGGACCAATCTCAGTTGTAGTGGATCTAGCCTCAGAAATTACCTAATTACTGCTATTGTAACATTTGGTAGAATCTCTGCTAATTAATGTTTGACTGATACCTCATATTAATGTCTGTCAGCTAAAGAGTAAGTAGCTATAAATGTCTGCCACTAGTGAAAGCAGCTTAAGAGGCGAGGTGGGTGTGAGAATAGCTTTGTGCACATTGAAGAAACTTTAAGGGTATAACAGCATCTGAGATATGTCTGTTACCCATAAGTTTGTTTTACACTGTTACAAATCCACCTGTGTTAAAATTCTAAACATTATATGCCTGTTTAGTGAATCCTGGTTGTTGGCTTAGCCATCTGGAGGTGACTTAAGGGAAGGAAAAGAAGCAAGCACCTCCTTGTAGATATCTGTGGTAAAACCCTAGGCAATAAACTTTATTTTCACCTTTGCCTAAATCTGTTATTATAATTCAGATTTTAAATTAGGGAAAGGATTCCTCTTTGTGATTTTAGAATCCTTGGAACCTTATGCTCAGCAATCCCTCCCAAATCACATGTTTACCTTGCTAGAAAGGTTAGTGTACCTATATACTATTTACTCCTGTATGTAATTCTCCATCCTTAAGAATTTCCATTCTCATATTTATGAACTGTAACTCACTTCTGCTGGTAATTAGAAAATGAGGAAAGATTGGAATCAAGCTAAAATCAATAAAGCAAATAGCCAAATAGAATAAGACTTTTAGAAGGGGAGCCTTGGGATAAAGGTCACCATGGGAGAAGATACACATTTATTCCCATTTGATCTATGTAGGAAAAACTGAGATGTTTGAGAGAACTTGACAGAATGTTTTGGCCTGAAGTAACTCAGTTATGACAACCACTTTTTGTGACTGGGGAGGAGAGAAAGGACAGAAATCTGAAATAGGGAGTGAAGTCCCTTTGTCTCTAGGACTATAATAGGACACAGGAAACATGGCCTTCAAATCCTAAAATCAGAGAGTCATTAAATATTGACGAAGACAAAAATGGGGGAAATGTCTGCTGTTATAAATACTATCTAATACAAAACTGAAAAATTAAGAGTATATTTTGAAATAGAGATGGAATAAGGTCTTAAAATGAATTTGGTCATCAAAGGAAGGTAAACTGAAGTTGACTAAACAGTATTCATTAACATTAATTTAAGGTATATAAATTGATATTTGGCAATTGGTAGTTTCTTAGTATGTTTACTGTGCTATATTAGTGAATATAAACTTTCCTTTATATTTTAAACATTCATAGATTTTCATGAGGATGCTAGAGATCCTTAATCTTCTAACCTTATTTTTCCCATAGAGTATTAAGTTCCTCATTCACAAATTCTCCTACTAAAAAATTGTCAGAAACCCAGTTCTTGTGGTTGAGAAAGAACTGATACTACCAACTTTGTAGCATCACATTTTCCTACATGAAATATATCTATGTTAAAAATTAAGTGCTGACATATATTCTATTGCAAATATCATTTTTGTATTATTTTTTGCCCTGGATTATCTGATGTTTGCTTTAATTAGTTCAGAAAGAGGAAAAGTGAGATTGCTAAGGCTGACCTCTATATATGACACTTCCAAGTGAAGATTTAAAGTGTATTCCCTTTAATAGCAAGAACTATTCTGCTTAAGTCTTCTAAGATCATTCTTAGGCTAGAACCTGTTTGCTTAATCAGTAGATAAGTCTTAAGTGGCCTTTTAAAAAAAGCCAGATTTTGTTTGGGTGGGGAGGAGGGGTAAAAGAAGACAGAGCTTAATTAACCAGACTGACAGGCTCCACAGATCTCTCAAGTGTTTAAATTAAGGATTGCAAGTTCTTGAAACTTGACAAGCCAGGCAGGATTGCCACTGCTGCTGTCTGAAGCAGAGGTAAGCACAGATTAGGCTTGTCCTATCTCTATCATAAGCATTTTGCCAGGATCTAAGAACTTCACACTGTGAACAGGCTTGAAGGTTTTCTTTATTACTGAAAAATTAAAGCAATAATTAAATCTCACACTTTCCAAATAAAGATTTCTCATTTGCCATAAATATTTGTTATTGGACGAAATTGCATCATTACTGTATTAAGCATATAAACACACACAGATATATCCCTTTATTAAAGAGAAATACTCATTTGTACTGCACACTGGCTCTCAGGATGAGCGTATTTACATCACACATAGATTGATGCACATCGAATCACTGGATGTAATGCTTAGGGGCTAGTGAATGTTATTAGCTCCTACCCACCTGGTCAGAGCTTTCCTGTGGAATGAGATGTATCCTTTCAGTTATTTATTTTCTCCATGTGCATATATTCCCAAGCATAAATATATACATATGCTTGGAGCATGTTCCACTACATTTGACATCTGGCAAGTCTCCATTAGGAGACTTTTGATGCTTCCAATGAGTAATAAAATGGAATTACAAGAAGGGAAAGAGGATGGGGAGTAAATAATGCAAATTATGGCCCACGAGTCTGTTTCTTTGAATTTAGGCAAGTATCAAGCCTATATCTTCTATAAAACATCTAATTCTAATCTTTAACCAACTCCTGTTTACATGCTGATTTCTGGAGGATCAAAGACATTTGGATATCAGAAATACACCTTTCAGATATTTGTGTGTTGACATCTCCTTGCAGAGGAAGATTTTTCCATGCTTACATTAAACAATGGCATAAGCACATTAAATATTTTGAGGTGTTTGCAAAATGGGCACATACTTCATTCTTAAAAAGAAAAAAAAATCTTTATTTTTAAGAGGAAAAATGTTTTGGCTCTCTCTGTCACCTGGCTGAAGAATAAAAAAAAAAAAAAAAAAGGAAGAGGGAAAAAAAAGTTACTGTGTGCAGTTAATATCGAACAGCAGCCATCTCCAGATGATCCCTGCTGCATCCAATTTCTGCCAAAATGCTTTCTGTTAAACCTCCATCAAACAGACACACAGCGCACAAAAGAAAACCTCATCACCAAGGGAAACTAATCCACCGGTGCGCAATGTAAGCCTGTCAACTTTTTATTATAAGAAGTCATCACTCATTTCAGTGAAGATTAAAAGTATGACTAAATTGAGAAAATCCTCTTAGCCATTTGGAATTTTAATAGAGGAGAAAAGGGGGTGAGTAAAATTTAGACTCTGTGTGTGTGTGTGTGTGTGTGTGTATGTGTGTGTATGTGACGTTGTGTGCATATATATAGATACATACACAGTGTGTACATGCCTATGTGTGTATGCAGAAATATATCAACATTTGTATATACACGTTATTTGGATGAATTTTGG
>NC_138870.1:14506399-14641399 GCF_965194805.1 Balaenoptera borealis
AAAAGAGGAATGAAGATGATGAAGATGAGCCCTGGTGTGGCTGATTGATTTCATTAAAGACGCCACATCTGTTCCCTTCCCTCTACCCATGATCTTTGCCATTGAATTGGGCTACAACATTCTGACACTGGACTCAGCCCTGAACCTTGCTATGGCCTATAGGATGCCAGCAGTTGTGGTACAAGGAAAGGATTGAAAAAGTATTCCTACATTTCTGCTGAGCAATTACATTCTCCCTTACCATGAGAAGATATGGCCAGGTCCCTCTGGTCCCAGAAGGAAGATGGGAGATACAGGGTCAACCCAAGGTGCATGGGTGAGCCTGGCTGAGAATAGTCTAGAGCAGCTGAACCCCACAGACATGTGAGATATGTGTGTATTGCTGATTGACTGAATCTTAGGGTGGGCTTGAGAAGCATTATTGTAGAAATATATAACCAATACATTTGGGGTACTCCAGTATTTAGAGGTCTGACAAGGAGGAAGATTCATACAGGATACTGAAGAAACCATCAGTGAAGAAAACCTGGACCATGTCCTGAAACCCAAGATGTGAAAGTGTTTCAAGAAGGGGGAAGTGATCAACTATGACAAATGCAATGAGAGTTCATGTAAGATAAAGACTGAAAATTGATTATTACATTTGGCAAAAGGATTTCATTAATGCCTTTGATAAGAGTGATGGTAAGAAAAGCCTAGTTTAAGTAAGTTCTAGGGAGAATGGCAGGTGAGCAAATTGAGATAACTAAGATTAGTGATTTTGCTTTAAAGGCAGTGGAGAACTGGAGTCAAGGTTGGAAAGGAATGTGAGTAAGGAGAGCTTCAGTTTTTGTTTTTACATGAGCTATATTATAGATTTTTCATATGTGGATAGGAATGATCTAGTTCAAAGGGGAATAAAAAAGATGAAGCAGGAGAAAACAGGGACAATTAGGATAGCAAAGACTTTGAATAAGTAGGTTGGAATAAGATCTAGTGAACAAAATATGGACTTGCCCTTAGGAGAACAAGCAGTTCATCTGTAGTTACAGGTGTGAAGGTAAAGTCTAGGAGGGGTTTAGATGAAGCCAGTTGGTAGACTTGCCAGTGGAAGGGTAAAGTTTTCTTCTGAATGTTTATTTTTTTAATTGATGAATTAAGAAGTAAAATGGTCAGATGAGAGTGAGGAGTATAGTAGAGATTTATAAGATGACTCCCAATGATCCTTACTATTGTATAATACTCTCCCCTGGGAGTATGGGTGGAAACTATGATATTGAAGAAGTATTACTCCTGTGATTATATTATATGGCAAAAGAAAGAGTATCCTCAGTGGACATGACCTAATTAATTTAGTCCCTTGAAAGCAGAATTTTTTTCCATCTTGTCTCAGAAGAGGAAATCAGAGGGATGGACTCTGGCTGACCTCAAAGAAAGCAAATATCCATTTTGTGAACTGCTTATGAGGGTCACATGGCAAGGAACTCTGGGTAGCTTCTAGGAGCTGAGAGTGGTCCCTGGCTGACAGCCAGCACTAAAATGGGACCTCCGTCCTACAGATGCAAGGGAATGAATGTTGCCAACAACCAGCAAGCCTGGAAGATGCCCCCAGCCTCGAGCGAGTCCTGCAGCCCTGGCCAAAGCTCTGATGTCAGCCTGGTGAAATCCTGAACAGAGAATCCAGCTACACCACACCTGGACTTTTGGTTACAAAACAATGAGATAATAAATTTGTGTTGTAATTTGTTACACAGCCATAGAAAACAAGTGTAGGGTGTCAGAGGTTTGGCTACAAAGGAAAAGGCATCTCAGAGAACAAAGAGTGAACTGACTGCAGAACACAGAAGGATTACTGGGCAGTGCAGAGGACCCATTTGAGGTTTGCCGTCATAAATTTAAAGTGAGGGTTGTCAGAATCAGGAACTTGAATAAATGCAAAGAATAGGTTAGGAGTAGTTAGATTTAATTCCTATTGTGGATTGACCAGTTAAACATGTAAGGAGAAGGGGGCGAGGGAGATAAAGTTATATGCAAAAGAATGATTATACTTTAGACCAAACTATCTGAACAGGGAAAGTAGAGAAGTGAGGACAAGAAGAGGGCAATGGGCTGAACATCCCAGGGAGGTTTAAGATTTATAAGAAGGAGATACCTGGGCTACCCTGGTGGCGCAGTGGTTGAGAATCTGCCTGCCAATGCAGGGGACACGGGTTCGAGCCCTGGTCTGGGAGGATCCCACATGCCGCAGAGCAACTAGGCCCGTGAGCCACAACTGCTGAGCCTGCGCGTCTGGAGCCTGTGCTCCGCAACAAGAGAGGCCGCGATAGTGAGAGGCCCGCGCGCCGCGATGAAGAGTGGCCCCCACTTGCCACAACTAGAGAAAGCGCTCGCACAGAAACGAAGACCCAACACAGCCAAAAATAAATAAATAAATAAATAATTAAAGGTAGCAAGTATTTACGGTGAACTTCCTCAATAGGCCAAGCATATGGGGCATGAAATCCAGTTGACAGTGCCCTTGAGAAACTCTCAACTTTAAAAAAAAAAAAAAAAAGGAGATACCTGTGGAAAAATTGGAAAATGGGAGTCTGAATGATTAATTACTTGGCCCTTAGACTTTATTTTGATTGGATCATTTGTCTAACCTTGAATCGCATTTCTGTGTCCTCAGTTTTGATCAAAGTGTGCACCAAGCAGACTTCTTTGCTCCTGAGCCTCCCCTCTCTGAGTGCTGTTCCATCATTTATGAGTCCCTTCCCCCAACTGGCAGGGATATATTTATCTGCAATTCATCCTCTTTTCAAACATGGAAGCCTTCTTCCAAGGAAAGGCTGGTTATTAGTCCCTTGCACCTGACTGAATGTTAGCCATCTAAATGGTCTCCACAAGTTTGGAATAAAGCTTTTGTCTTTGATTTAAAAAAAAAAAAAATTGATCTCAGACCTTTAGAGGAAAAAGACATTTCTGTTTTCTGAAAACCAGAGTTACTTTCTGGTTCCTCTAAAAGAGAGACTAGCAAACTAGGGCCTATGGGCCAAATCTGTCTCATCACCTGTTTTTGTAAATATATTTTTTTTTAACACAGCTACACCCATTTGTTTACATGTCCAAGGTTGCTTTTGCACTGAAAAGGCAGAGTTGAGTAGTTGCAATGAAAACTGAATGACATACAAAGTCTAGAATATTTACAAATGGGTATTTTCAGGAGAAGTTGCTGATCCCTGCTCTAATATCACCTTGCTCTTGCCTGTTGGGTTTTATCATTCCTTCTCAGTCTCCGTGTTATAAATTCTCAGAGTGGAGGGATAGGAGTTGGGAAGATAAGTAAAAGAGAAAGGCATAATATCGAAGTACTAAGTGTTTTTACCTGTAACTTTGGATAAGGGGAGGGGAACAAAAGCAAAGTACAAGTGGGCATCTGAACAATGCTACTCTTTCCTCTATGCTGTGTTTTATGAGGAGAGAAAGAATTGAGACTTGTGTAAGAAAGGGTAATGCAATCACAACACTCTGGTATGTTCTGGCATGACTTTAGGATCTGGGATACTGCTAAGGTTTGTTGACCCTTTGTGTCAGGGAGACAGAATTTTGTTTTTAGAAATTTACTTCTCCCTGGTGACCCCACGAGTGGTAGAATATAATTTTCTTGTGCTTGGATCTAATTTTTTTTGTACCTATTGAACCATGGGTTCTGAATTGAGAGGAACTAATATTATATGTTTCCTATGATAAGAATGTAAACACTAGAGAGACTCCTTAAGCTGACCTGAGACCAGCCCAAAACTATGCAGAAAAATTTCAGTCATATCTCAGAATTCCAATGGCCATCATGTTTCCTAAAATAAAGCAAAGAGTAGAGATAAATAATTAATATTACTTTTCTTCTCTAGTTTTCTGAATCAGTCTTACTAGAGGTTTTAAAATATTTTACTAGTATCTTCAAAGAAACACCTTTTTAGTTTTCATGATTAACTCCATTGATTTTTATTTGGATGTTTGTTTTTCATTTTATAAATTTCTGATCTGAGTCATTATGACTTCCTCTCTTCAACTTTGGGTTTACTATGCTATCTCTTTGGATTTATTGTGTTGAATATTCTGTTGAGTTTATGTAGCAGATGGTCAATGTCCATGAAAGTTCTATGCATGCTTGAAAAGAGTATATAGTCTCTTTTTGTTGGTGACAGCATAAAAAAAACTTAATTTTGATTTTATATATATGTGTGTGTATGCATATATATATATGCATACACAGATACACACATATATATATATAAATTGTGGCTTGAACATTAATCATGATATTTTTATTACTTCAATGGTTCTGTTCAAATTTTTGACGTATATTTAAGTCTAAAGTTATTTATTCTCTCTCTATTCTAGTCCCAAATAAGGTAAAACCCTTAAATGTTTTAACTCCAATATTCCTCCATTCCATTTTCTATTTTTGTTTAGCATTTCAATTTCAACTTGTTTTCTGAACTTCCCAAACCAACTTTTGTTTTGCAGTCAAATATAGAAGCTTCTGTTTTCTTCTGTAGACTTTTATTCTGTGAAAGTTGGGAATCTTCTATGCTTTTTTTTTCTTCATTTATCCTCATATAAAGTCAAAATCACTCTTGATTTCATTTCATAATATCTCTTGAGTACATGTCTTTTTTTCCATCATCACTCTCCCTCTTTCACACATGTAAAAGCTACGGTTATTTGTAGCTTGAAATGAGATTCCTAACTGGCCTTCCTGCCTCTAGTTTTGCCCATTTCTGATCCATTCCACCCACACAGCAGCCAGAGTGGTACTTCATAACAAAACATGACTTCTTGTTTGAAACCCCTCTGAGATTCCCATTGTTTTTAGAAAAATCTAAACTCCTTAACGTAGTTTAACATGATGTTATCGCCATAGCCTTGTGCTTCTATCCACCTCTTCTCTTGTTCTCTCTGTTTCCAGTTGTTCTGGGCATCTCTCAGTTTCCTGAACACTGCAGGATCTTTCACCTCTGCACTGCTACATGAGTATTTCCTTCTAACTAGAGCACACTTGTCTGTTTTGCTTGGCTAATTTTTATTCATCCTTCAGACCTGAGCTTAGACGCTGTTTCCTTTAGGAAGACTATTCTGAAGTAACTTCTAATCTAGGTGTCATGTTCTCTGAGTTTGTTTAGTATTATACTACTTCTTAGAAACCTTTGGCTGACTTCATTATAATTGCTTTGTAAAATTTTCTGTCTTTCCTGGTAGACACTAAAACCTGTGATGACAGGAGTCAAATA
The DNA here is from genome assembly GCF_965194805.1 of Balaenoptera borealis. Classification (NCBI taxonomy): domain Eukaryota; kingdom Metazoa; phylum Chordata; class Mammalia; order Artiodactyla; family Balaenopteridae; genus Balaenoptera; species Balaenoptera borealis. The sequence goes on from NC_138870.1 coordinate 14,511,652, forward strand.
TGTAGTGCTTGACATACAAAACAACTTAATAAATATTTGGTTAATTAATATTGAATGGATTTTTGAAAGTATAAATTATTAAATATGGGTGTTATTCTGGTACTAAGCTTACACTGGAAAAACATTTGTTGAGAAAAGCACTAGGAAATTTCTCTAAAGGGGAATTTGAAAAAGTGGGTTTATCTTACATCCTCCAAAGGGGAAAAATGGAAACTAAAAATGGAAACTTCACAAGCCAGCAAGGCGGCCAGGTAACCCTGCAACCTAGCTAACAACACTAAGTAGAGAGCACAGTATATTTTCTGTAGTGATACAACTGGCAAGAGAAGATTGAGAGCCATAGCAAAAGATATGAAAAATTGTAGACGACTCTTCTTTCCAGAACTCAAGGGATGTATGATCTTGAGATAAATCACTTAATCTCTTGATGTCTCATTTTAACTATTGAGTATATAATGAATGATTATTCTTAACTACTGCATGGGGTATTGTGAGACTTAATTTGCTAATGTTTATAGAGTGCTTCAGATTGTCTGATTAAAAGTATGAAGTATCATTATTATACTATAAAAGAGTATGTGAAATTTTATTTTAATTTCATAAATATGAAATTATACCTTTCACTGAAAACGTTCTGAAATTCATACACATAAATTGGTGCATGTTTGAATCTAGATCTGCAGGCACTCATGTTAGCTGTTCTTGTTACAGTCTATCAACCTTGCCTGCATCTGTATTGTCCAGAAAGTTTACATGATTTTGACTACAAGAGACCCAAAAGAGCACAACTCTTTTTGTTAAATCACTGCCCATATAAGTTGAGAGTGGTGTATTAGGATGACTTTTTCTTTCTTTTCTATATTTGATTCATTTGGTGAATAATTTCCTCATTTCTAAAAGTGATCACCTTTTGTATATGGCAGTTTTCTTCCCACATTCTTAAATACCCTCTCAGTTTTGTGCCCAGTCAGCGAAAGTCTACAGGTTCAATTATTTTTCCTGGAGGTAACTTCCTGGAGTTCAATGCTCTGTTTTCCTCATGTTTCTTTGTTTACTATCTGTTCCTCTAGAATCTTCCTTAGACATATGTATGGGAGGTGAAATTTTGCTAATATTGCCTGTCTAAAATGTCACTTTTTTAATCTAAACACTTAATTGATAGTGTGAATGTAGGATTCCAATAGAAAGTAATCTTCATTCAAAATGTTACAGAATTTCTGCATTTTCTTCTAGTTTCAAAGTTGCCATTTTTATTTCTCATCTTTCATATTTTTTTCCTGGAAGGTTTAGGATCTTCTTTTTAGCTTCAATTGTTATGAAATAGTGTGATGATGCATATGGGTGAGGTTTTTTTCATTTATTGTGTTTGCCACTTAATCTGGCAAGTTATATTCTTTGGTTCTGTGAATATCTTTAATGTCTGGCTTAATATGAATTGGATCCTCATAGCTGTTTCTATATTCAATTTGTTGTGTTATCACATATTGTGTAACCTCTGAAAAACTCCTCTATACACTCATGAGAGTATGAAAATGAATAAGGAAAATAAGGTCTTACTATTATTATGAAAATAATTTTGACCTTGCAGACCTCCTAAAAAGGCTGTGGGGACTCCTTGGGCCTCCAGACCACACACTTTAAGGACTGCTGCTGTATGCATGTGCACACACACACACACACACACACACACATGCTTTTTAAAAAGTTATCTTGTTTTATTTGTCTTGCTTTATTATTTTTTTACAGGTTTTCTTTTTCAGTTCTTGTTTTTTTATTTGAGACTCTCTTTTTTATCCTAGAGATTTTCTTCAAACATCTGATAACACTTGACTGACGGTCCACATTTAATAATAAAATACTGAAATCCTGATTAGATACTGTGTTTGGAGAAATAATCTTCAACTAGTGAGTTCCTCCTAAGGTAGTGGCTATCAACCTTATTATATTCAATGACCACTGTTTTAAAGAAGCAAATACTTTATAAATCTGTGTTTACTACCTTGAAATGAAAATAGTAGAATGTAACCTATCAACACATATGATTTCACCAATAACAATGCCATTCCATAACTATAATGTAAAATGGAAATAGCAGAAAGTCATTCATAATAAAATAATATGTATTTCAATGTGTAAACCATCAGGCATAGATACTCTACACTTCACTGTGGACATAATGAGGTAGTTAGCTGTTTGCACATACTTGTAGAATCTCTAAAGGTGATACCTATAGATACAGACCGATACAGCCGTCTCAGTGTGCATTACTGACATCTTAGGTACAATAAGCACCATTGCTCTCTGTGATGTGATTTTAGGAAATGGTGAAAAACTCTTGGTTAAACTCCAAACCAAACAATGTGCTGTCCTGCTTCAATTTATTAATGGCACCCCTGAAAAATTCAGTCTATGTTAAGGCCATGCCAAAATATATTGTGTTTATGTGTAAAAAAAAATGTATCACTTATATGCAAAATGCAGTTAGATCCTAGGTTCACATGGCTTTAAACATTTTTTTTTTTTTTTGCCTATGTGTTTTTCTGCTGTGCTATCAGAAATTCTTTAGACATGTGGGATAATTCTTCACTGTGAGGGAGTTTCACACATGAGAAGATGTCTAGAATCTGAGTCTCTTACCCATTAAATGCCAGTAGTGTTCTCCCAATCATTGCCGCAAACTACACATTTCCAAGTCACCACTGCTGCAAGAATCCCTGCTCCAGGGGGATCAGAACGAGAGTTCGAATTTTGTTTGGAGAACCTTTAAGAATGGTTCACCTATCAGTAACTTTCTTAGTTTACAAATCAGCCCTTCACCCTCTCTGAGACTTGTGTGCCTGGCCCTGAAACTCTCTGGTTTCAAGTCTTTGGAGAATGGGAGGTGAGGTTGGGCTGTCTGGGTGCAGGGTGATGCTTGAGAGGGCTGGATGCTAGAGCAGTGGTCAGGATTTCCTGAAATGCCCGAATGCTTTTAATATAAATTCTCAGCCATCTCTCTGGTTACAAGCCCTTATGGCTCCTGCCTTTTGTTACTTCTGTTGAAAATACTTGGTGTTTTCCAGTGTTCTGCAGGGGAAACTGGCTTCTTTCACCTCACTCTCCCTTCTGTAAGACATAGGTCTTAGCTTCTTCTAGTCTTTTTAGCACTCAGCTCTCTTCCTCTTACTTTCATTTTCCAAAACTTTGTTGACCTCTCTTATCTGCTGTTGTCTTTCCCCCGGGTCTCCTCTTTGAAGTTTTAAAGATTTATATTTCTTTACACTTTTGGAAGGTAATGAAGTTTAAGAAACAGCATTTAATCATCCATATTGAATTAGAAGTCCCCTATATTAATTTGTAATTAGAAAAATCAATATTGTTAAGGTATGGCAGAGACTAAAGATTTATGAAAAGGAAACCCAAGAGACTTTTAAACTATTTCTCTGCCTTCTCTAAACTTTAACATCACAAAGCTATATGTCTGGACCACAGTCTCTATTCTATTAGATGTGCCTTTCCAATATATAGGGACAAGAAAACTTTGTATTGGTACTAAGAAATTTACAGTTTTCCTTGTTGTATTTGTTGTTGTTTGTTTTTTGTTCTGGAGAAAGAATGTTTAAAAAATTGTATTGAAACATAGTTGATGTACAATATTATATTAGTTTCAGGTGTAATAGATAGTGATTTGACATTTGCATAACTTACGGAATGATCACCATGATAAGTCTAGTAACAATCTGTCCCCATACAAAGTTATTACAATATTATTGACCGTATTCCTTACGCTGTATGTTACATGCCCATGGCTTATGTATTTTAATACTGGAGGTTTGTACCTCTTAATCCTCTTTACCTATTTCGCCCAACGCCCTATCCCCTTCCCCTCTGACAACCATCTCTTTGTTCTCTGTATCTACGAGTCTGTTTTCATTTTGTTTTATTTTGTATACTCCACATATAAGTGAGATGATATGGTATTTGTCTTTTTTGGTCTGACTTATTTCAGTTAGTATCATACTCTCTAGATCCATCCACATTGTTGCAAATGGCAAGAATTTATTTAATTTATTTTTTATGGCTGAGTAGTATTCCATTCTTTATATACACCACATATTCTTTATCCATTCATCTGTGGATGGACACTTATGTTGCTGCCATATCTTGGCTCTTGTAAATAATGCTGCAGTGAACATTGGTGTACATATATCTTTTCAAATTAGTAGCTTTTTTTTTTTTTTTTGGTAAACACCCAGAAGTAAAATCGATGGATCTAATGGAAGTTCTATTTTTAATTTTTTGAAGAACATTCCTACTGTTTTCCGTAGTGGCTGTACTATTATAATCTTACCAATACTACACAAGGGTTCCCTTTTCTCCACATCCTCACTAACATTTGTTATTTGTTGTATTTTGGTGACAGCCATTCTGAGAGGTGTGAGGTCGTACCTCAATGTAGTTTTAATTTGCATTTCCCTGATGGTTAATGATGTTGAGCATCTTTTTGTGTGGCTGTTGGCCATCTGCATGTCTTCTTTGGAAACAGGTCTAATCAGGTCTTCTGCCCATTTTAAAATCTGGTTGGTTGTTTTTCTGATGTTGAGTTGTATGAGTTCTTTGCATATTTTGAGCGTTAACCCCTTATCGGATATATTGTTTGCAAATATTTCTCCCATTCAGTAGGCTGCCTTTACTCCTTGTTGATAGTTTCCCTTGCTCTGCAAAAGCTTTTTAGTTTGATGTAGTTCCATTTATTTATTTTTGCTTTTGTTTCCCTTGTCTGATGAGACAGATGCAAAAATATATTGCTAAGGCCAATATAAAAGAAAGTATATTTTCTTCTAAGAGTTTTATGATTTCAGGTCTTACTTTTAAATCTTTACTCCATTTTGAGTTTATTTTTGTGTATAGTGTGAGAAAGAAATCCAGTTTTTTTCTTTTGCACTGGTTTGTTTAGTTTTCACAGCACCATTTATTAACAAGTCTGTCTTTTCCCCATTGTATGTTCTTGTCTACTTTGTTGTAGATTAATTGACCATATAAGTACAGGCTTATTTCTAGTCTCTCTATTCTGTTCCATTTATCTATGTATCTATTTTTGTGCTGGTATCATACTACTTTGATTACTGTAGCTTTGTAGTAGAGTTTGTAATCAGGAAACATGATACCTCCAGCTTTATTTTTCTTTCTCAAGATTGCTCTGGCTATTTGGGGTCTTTTGTGGTCTCATAAATATTTTAGACTAATTTGTTCTAGTTCTGTGAAAAATGCCTTTGGTATTTTGAGAGGAATTGCATTGAATCTGTAGATTGCCTTGGGTAGTATGTCATTTTAACAATATTAATTCTTCCAATTCACGAGCATGGGATATCTTTCCATTGTTTGTGTTGTTTTTGATTTCTTTAGTCAATGTCCTATAATTTTCAGAGTAAAAGTCTTTTACCTCTTTGGTTAGATTTATTCTTAGGTATTTTATTCTTTTTGATGTAATTGTAAATGGGATTGCTTTCTTAATTGCTCTTTCAGATAGTTTATTTTTAGTATATAGTAATGCAACAGATATTTGTATATTAATTTTGTATTCTGTAACTTTACTGAATCCATTTATTAGTTCTAATAGTTTTTTGATGGAGTTTAGAGGATTTTCTATACTTAGTATCATGCTTTCTGTAAATAGTGACAATTTTATTTCTTCCTTTCTAATTTACGTTCTTTTTATTTCTTTTTCTGGTCTGACTGCTGTGGTTAAGATTCCCAATACTCAGTTGAATAAAAGTGGAGAGAGTGGGCATCCTTGTCTTGTTCCTGATCTTAGAGGAAATGCTTTCATCTCTTCACCATTGAGTATGATGTTGGATGTGTGTTTGTCATATATGACATATATATGTTGACCTTTATTATGTTGAGGTATGTTCCCTCTATACCCACTTTGTTGAGAATTATTTTAATAAATGGATGTCGAATTTTGTCAAAAGCTTTTTCTACATCTATTGAGATGATCATATGAGTTTTATCATTTGGCTTATTAATCAAATCAACACATTGATTTGCAGATATTGAAACATTCTTGCATCCATGTTATAATTCTTACTTGATCATGGTGTATGATCCTTTTAATGTACTGTTGAATTTGATTTGCTAATATTTTGTTGAAGATTATTGCATTTATGTTCATCAATGATATTGGCCTATAATTTTCTTTTTTTGTGGTGTCTTTTTCTGGTTTTGATATTAGGGTGATGTTGGCATTGTAGAGTGCATTTTGGAATGTTCCTACCCCTTCAATTTTTTGGAACAGTTTGAGAAGGATAGGTGTTAACTCTTCTTTAAGTCTTTTGAGAAATTTACCTGGGAAGCTGTTTGGTCCTGGATTTTAGTTGTTGGAATTTTTTTAAATTATTAATTCGATTTCATTACTGGTAATTAGTCTGTTCATATTTTCTATTTCTTCCTGATTCAGTCTTTGGAAATTGTACATTTATAGGAATTTACCCATTTCTTCTAGGTTGTTCATTTTATTGTTGTGTAGTTGTTCATAGTAATCTCTTATAAATCTTGATATTTCTGTGGTGTTGGTTGTCAGTTCTTCTCTTTCATTTCTGATTTTATTTATTTGGGCCCTATCTTCTTTTTTCTTGATTAACTGGCTAAAGTTTTATCCATTTTGTTTGTCTTTTCAAAGAACCAACTCTTAGTTTTATTGATATTTTCTAACTAACTTTTTAAGTGGTTGATATACTACCTTTACTATATGTATGCCTTTACCAGTGGAATTTTTCCTTTTATAATTTTCATATTTCTAGTTGTGGCCTTTTCTTTTACACTTAGATAAGTTCTTGTAACATACCTTGTAAAGCCAGTTTAGTGTTGTTGAACTCTTATCTTTTACTTGTCTGTAAAACTTTCCTTAAAATCTAAATGATAACCTTGCTGGGTAGGGTATTCTTGGTTGTAGGGTTTTACCTTTCATCACTTTGAATATATCATGCCTCTCCTTTCTGGTTTACAAAGTTTTTGCTGAAAAGTCAGAACTTTTCAGAATTCCTAGCCTTGCGGGAGTTCCCTTGTATGTAACTAGCTGCTTTTCTCTTGTTGCTTTTAAGATTCTCTTTTATCTCTAATGTTTGCCATTTTAATTATAATGTTTCTCAGTGTGGATCTCTTTGGGCTCATCTTGTTTGGGAATCTCTGTGCTTCCTGGACTTGGATATCTACTTCCTTCCTCAGGTTAGGAAAGTTTACAGCTATTATTTCTTCAGATAAAGTCTTTGCCCCTTTTCTCCTTCTGGGATCCCCATAATGCAAATGTTAATATGTTTGATGTTGTCCCAGAAGTCTTTTAAACTATCCTCATTTTAAAAAAAAATTCTCTTTTCTGTTCAGCTCTGGTGATTTCCACTACTCTGTCTTCCAGATCACTGATCTATCCCTCTGTATCATCTATCAATAATTTCCACTAGATTCCTTCTAGTGTATTTTATAATTTCAGTTACTATATTCCTCAGCTCTGTTTGGTTCTTTATATTTTCTAAGTCTTTGTTGAAATTTTCATTGTATTCCTCCATGCTTCTCTCCCAGTTCCAGCCATCTTGACATTTTGTGAAATCAGTGGGAAGGTAAGTATATTTTAACACTCTACGTGACTCTCATAAAAAATAAAGATATATGGTATTTTTACACATGTATTATACTACACCACCTGGAAAAAAAATCCAGTCAAATTTAAGTAGGAAATAAAGTAGAGGCACAAAACCTGCTGATCTTGAAACCAGAAGAACTATGGGATAGTACAAATGTTCTTCCAGTTAATGGAAGATTTTTGGCAAAACAGATATTATCTCTTTAATTCTTCTCTACTTGACCTAGAGAGAAACACAATATGAAATTATACACATATTTCATACTCATAAATCTTTATCTAAAATCAAGAAAATGTGCTTCCTTTATGGGGTACTTCATTATAGCAATAAAGTATCTTACTGTTTTACGGTACATTATTTGTTTTATCTGTGTAATACCAATACAATCTAGAGTAACATTTCAAATACTAGTTCAAAAAGTTATTTGGCTTATATTATGTCAAAAAATGAAGAATGTAATGCTTTTTATCAAATTGACTATCATTATAAACAAAAGGAAACAGAGGTGCTTGAATTGAATGAATGTTTTTGAATTAAGTGAATTTAACTTTTGCAGGTATAAATCCATACCTCTGTAATGTTCTTTTAAACTTTCTACTTGAATCATTGCAGCTATAATGATATAATGGCACCTTTCTATCTTGTACCCTGCCTAAGATTTTAGGAATAATTTTTATTGCTCAACAAAGAAATGATAAGATTTAAAGTAACATTTGATCAGTTTTTCTTACATTTACACTCAATCCAAGTATCCTCCCTTGTTACACTGTGAAAGTCTTTGCTGGGTATCAAAATATTTTGCCAATGGCTATTTTATCCATGAGAAGTCTCTCCAAGAAAACAGAAACCACCTCAAGTATTCCAACACAAGAAATGTCGTATAGTGAAGTGACTACACAGGTGAGGAAAGAGCTGAGAATCTCAATGGGAAATAGTAAGAATTCACAGATTAGGAACAGAAGGAAGCTACCACTAGGTCAAAGGGAGGATGTGTTGTTACAGCCTAGGGGCCACTTTTACCTATGAATGCTCCATCAGTGGGAATATTTAGTAGGAGTAAAAGTTGCTAAGGAGATGCAGCTGCTTCCAGAAATAACTCTTTAGGCAGAGAGAAATGAGAAAATCCTTGTCTCTCCTTTCCACTTACCAATATTTCTGCCAAGGACACCCATTGGCTGAACTTAGCTAAAACCCAGGTAAGGTGGACTCCCAGGAAATGAATAGATATCAGCCTTCCTTTGAGGAGAGGGTGAGAAATAGATCTTACTGGGAATAGGCCCATGATCAACACTAGCCAGCCATTCCTCCTGCTACTTAGCAGCAATTCACCTTTCTACCTGCATTTAAATCTCATAAAAGTTCATAATTTGGCATAAATGAGTCAATTTTTTAAAATGAGTCAACTTTCTATCATAAATAGAAACATGCTGTCAGTCTCTCCGAAACAAGAGATCCCACCACATCCACCCTTTGACCTTCTGATCTCATTCTTTATGGACAGCTCAAGTCACACAGTGTGTCATAATTAATTTTTAAAAAGGCCCACTAGAGACCAGAAGCCACTTCAAAAAGGAGAACATTTGTAATCAAAGGAAATTATATCTTTACTCCAGAAGCTTAGCATTATGATTTTTCTTTTGGGACTTTCCAGATGCTCGTGATAGGTTTTTATTAGCTGCCAGCATTTTGAGCATCACTGGTATCTTCTAGATCATAAAGCTTGAGTGGCAAGGCAGCTTGGCCCTGCTGGAGGGGCTTGTCCTACTCTAGGCCCAATTTAAAAGTAGAAATCAGATGGCTTATTCAGTAAATCAATTAGAGAAACAGAAAAATGTATGATATGTATTGTTCATAACCAGCAAAACGTAATACTCTATTCCTCTTCGATCAAGTACATTTGAAACCCTCATTCTTTTAGGAACTATATTTATCCACCCTGGATACTGGATTATGATAGATTTCATTAGTTTTCCCAATTCTTCACCCCTTTCTATAGACTTGTCTTTTGCTATTGACTTTGCAGTTTTTGCAACTAAATAGAGAGTGTACTTCTAAAACAAGATTCTTTCTTTACTCCTTCAGAAGTGTTCATCCTGCAGGTACTCCCTTATAAATTCTCTGTATGCAAATTTCCAATTTAGTTTGTTTCAGTCTAAGATGACTGAAACTTGGAAAGATTCAAAGAAGCAAACCATAAAATGAAATTTTGGAACTAGAACACTGGAAATAGTTAAAACCCATGCTCCTGCAGTGCCATTGTTGAAAACTTCACAGGTGGTAAACTTTGAGATGACAGTGCAAAAGGATTCACTGGTGGGTGCAATATCTCAGGATTCTGAGAAGTTAGGGGAGCACAGATTACAAGGATAATAGAATCAGAGGATCTTTTCGAGGGCTAGTGAGACATTCAAAAAAGACAGTGAAGGGTGAGGGTGATTATTCAGCAATTGAAAAAGTAGGAAAGTCAGAGGGCGTTCTTAGTAGTGTATAAAGGGTCTCATCTTCTGCAGCTGGAGGGCAGACAATGAAAGGAACAAACCCAGGAATTATCTGTAATAGTAGGTGAGTTCCTGAGAAGGTTGAATTCTTAGCTCTGGAAATTCTGCTAACTCTGGTGGAGGAAAAAGTGAGAATATGTGATTGGGATTGAGATATCTGGGTCAATGCACTCATAAAACTTGATTCTGCAGATCCTCTGAACACTTTGAGCTTTATAAGTGGCTTAATACTTGAAGTTAAAGGCCAGTTCTTTCCTCTCAACATTCCTTGCCTGAAGTAAATGCAGAGGACTCTGCTTTACAAGGAAATAAGGAGCCACTGCTCTCCTGGTTACTAGACCAATATATAGGGTTAAGGTACAACATAATTGGCTGAGAAATAGCTGTGCTTATTAAGGGGAAAGCAATCCCAAAGGAGTGGTAGCACCTATACAACTTGCAGGCTGGGAGAATATATTTATGGCCTGATGGTATAGGACCAAGGGAGCATGAGAGGAAACACTCTAATTGTGTGGCAGTGCTTTGGGTCAGGTAGGCAAGCAGTATGGAAGCTGTTAGAGGAGGCTGGGAAATGGTGAGGACACGGCTATAGGAGTTAGTTAGCAAAATGTCAACCCCTGAAATCTGGTTGTTTAACATTTGGAAAACTGTGGCCTATGATAAACTAGAGTATAAAAAATGGACCTGATGTACGTTTAGAGTAGAAGGAGGATTCTTGAAGCTAAATGTTGAAAGCATGACTCTGGTCATGCTGCAGTTGATAAGTTACTATGAGAAATGTATGAATCCAGAAGAGAAAGAATTAGAATGTGCATAGGGCATTAGTTATATGCCCTACGTGTACAGAGCATATAGAAAGACCAAAAATAAAATAATCGAAAAGTGAAATCAGTTCAAAGGTAAGATCATTAAGATGTAGCCTTTAGGAAAAGACCAAATCCCACGAGTCATGGCTTCAAAATAAAGACCAAGACATGTTTCTGGTAATGAATTGGGAGGAAAAGGAAGCTAGGAGTGTATATGTACTCAAAGAGCTGGTGTGGTTAACACAAGTGAGAAAGAATGGTCACAAAGTTTGGTTCTCTCCTCATCGTCCTCATAATCAAGTCCAAACTTTTAAATATTTCTTATAATGCCCTCATCAACCTCTTTACACTTAGTTATTTGGTTTCATCTCTCACCATTCTTGCTCTAGTTATACTGAACTATCTGAAATGTCCCCTATGTGAATTTCTTCTTTCATATTGACCTCTGTACTGACTTTGGACCATTATCTATCTCCCTTTCTCTCACACTTTCTTCACCACTATTTGTTCTTGTCCTATCATATCCACTTAAACTAGAGTGACAGCAAGTAGATTTTATAACTTGTAATTTGGGTAGATTGACTATGGTTTCCTGGAGGACTAGGTTAAGGAGTGCAAGAACAAGTCCAGGGTTCATTGGATTAGCAATGGCCATCATGTTGGAAGAATGGTGGTATACGAACCATGCATTTTCTATCCAATAGTGCCTAGATTCTTTCTCATAACCTTCCTGATGCTATAGTAAGAATCCAAAAGTGCTTTCCTATCTGCTTGTGTACTATCCTTTGCTTAGTTCTATCAGCGTTTGTATTGCATTATATTTTTCTGTTACTGTGTATATTTTCCCTTTAGTCAGCATTTTACTTGATAAAGAGATAGCATCTTGTTTAATGGTATATTCTAGTGCCTGATATAGTGCTTTACACATAGGACTCAGTACAGAAATGCTTAACCTAAAAATAAGTTAATGAATTTGAGAGAGTTATGAAATAATAAGTCTTGGTTGTTGGATGGATTATTCATATGTACACAATATTGTCTAGGTAATCAGAAAGTGTAATTTCTAGATATTTTGTAGCAATCTAACATGTAGAATGCAAGCACAAAGAACATGAATTGTTCATTGGATCTTCTGTGCCTCTGATTATATTTGCCTAGTGGCTTGAGAGAAACAAGCATAAGTAGCTCAGAGATGCATTTTGAGTACCCTTTTCTCTAATTCACATCTGTGGGTAAAACCCTTAGAAGTCGAGGGCTGATGAGGATCATATAAGTGACTCCATTCCATGAGGGCTAAATACGTATCAGTTTCTAATTAGACATCCTTCCATTTTTCTTCCTTTCCACCTTTATACCATAACCCTAAATTCAAATATTTTGAGCAGGTAACTAGCACTAATTTAGAAGTCATGATGCTATTTCAATTTTTTCTTATCTGATGAACAGAAAAAAAAAAACAGGCTTTATTAAATTAATTACATTAAATTTTTTATAAATAATTTAAACAAATTAAAAATTGAATTCACAGTAAGGACTGGTTGATATTACTAGCTAGAAAATTTATCTAGATAACTTAGTAATAACCACCTTGATTTAATTTTCTTTTCTGTAATTAAAATTACAGTCTCTTGAGTCACTCTATTAGTTCTTCAGTGTTCTACATAACAAAAAAGTATACATGCAGAATTTTCATTCATTCATTCATTCATAATTTAAGAAAATGGTACTTTTTGAATGTCTATCACAATCCATGCGCTCTTCTAAATGCTAGGGTTATAGAGATAAACAAAACAAAAAAGTCTGCCCTCATGGAGTTACATTCTAGGAGCAAGAAGTAGAAAATAAATGAATAAGTCTATAATATTACAGGTGATGAAATGATATAAAAATGTTGTGGTCAACGGAAGTGATCCCAGAAAGCCTCTCAGAGGAGATGGCTTGAACATAAACCCACTGGATATGAAGAAGTGTGGGAGTGAACCAGGAAGATGAATCAGTAAAATAAATTAGGTTTACCCTTTAGTATTTTAATCTTGAGTAATTTCATCAACTTGAGTGCACTCAAGTAGACCAAAAGAATGATTTTAGCATCATTAGGGCACAGTATCCTGTATTATAAGAGGCACCAGGAAAACCAAGAGCTTTCACAGTCATTCATGTTTCTTACTATGATGTTGATTACAAAGAAAGTTATTGTTTATCTTATATCTTATCTTAATTATATGCTAGATATTTAATACATAGGATTCAACTTAACACATATTTATTGAATTCTTGTGTGTAGGGAAGTGGGAAAGATTACTTAGAAGACAGAGATTGAGACACAATCCCTAACGTCAAGAAAGTTACAAAATGAGAAGAGAGGCTGACACATGTATACAAATAATTGAGAAAAGGATATATATAGAGGGAGAGATAGACAGAAAATGCAGTGGGAATTTAAAAGAGAAAATAAGCACATCAAAAATAATGATAGAGATAATTGTGTTAATAATAGTCGTACTAATAATAAGTACCATCTATTATTCTGTTATTATGTACCAGGCACTTTACTAACCACTATGTCCAAGTCCCAAGTCTGCAAAATTTCTCATAATCTTCTGTACTATATAGTATTAAAAACATTGCAAGCACTTTTTTCTTTCTTTTGTATAAATTATACTTTACTTGTGGAAATAGAAGCCCCTAAGCCAATCTTAGACATAGATTACCAATTCCATGGGTTCACAGATGGAAGAAGCATTGCCATTTGGCAAATGGCAAAAAGCATCCTTTTCCTATTAAGCCAGCATTAACCAAGGGTACAATTAGGCATTGTTATTTACCTATTTTACAAATAAAGAATCTAAACTTTAGAGAATGTGACTTCATTAACTTTCAAGTGGCAGGGTTAGGACAAAAACCTGAGTCTGTCTGAAATCAGACCAAAAGCTTTATACTTTTGAAGATGTTTCTAAAAAGCTTTGTAGTTAATATGAAAGATATGAGGAAAGGGGGAAAACAGTTTTAGAGAGAAGGAGAAAATAAGGGAGTAAGAGATCAGAAAGCATGGGTCATAAAGTATCTTTGCTTGGTTTGAGTAAAGCAAGGAATTCCTAGAAAATATCAAGAAGCTTTACAAAAGGATTATTTTTAAAATTAAGAGGCTTTTGGGGAACCACTGAAAAGTTTTGAGGTAGAGTATTGACAAAACAAGAAATTTCTTTTTGTGGAAATGTATCGCGTATAGGATAGATTAGTGAAAGAAGACATTAGAAGCAATATAATCGATAACAAACACCATACTGAGCAGAGCAATATTCTTTTCTGACATAAAATTAGGGAATTTTGTTTTGGTTCTGGGGATAAGTAGATTAGTAATAAGTAGCACCTTTTATGTGTAAAAACATGGTGCCAACATCTGAGTTGATTTTATAATGTCGATTTTACTCAAAGCACGTTGAAATGATTTTCCAGTCTGATCCAAGGCTGAGAGTTAGATGGTTCCATTAGTTTAACTGCTAGGTGAAACCATTCTAATATTTCCATATCCAAGGCTTAAACTAGTAAATAGTCCAGAATATGGCGATAAAGTCTATGATAACTACTCCTTATCTTCCATAATTTTTAAGGTACTGCTCAATTATTGCCCTCCCCATTCCTCTTCTTTTTCATTCTTTTTGCATGCTGAGAGAAACTTGTTTACTTTCTTTCTTTTCTTACTTCTTATTTTTTAGTATTCCTGTTTTTTGATTAATAAGAAGTTCATAATCCTTAACTCTGATTGTATTTGTCATCTTGCAATTTTAACACCAAGGAAAATCCCATGCCATTTGAAATACGCAGATATTAATATTAGATAAATTCCTCAGTTTTGGGACCAGTTTCAAAAGTTACAATACCAATACATCCATTTTTTTGATCCATCAACATTTATTGAATATCTATTATATTATCAATTACATTGGAGAACAAAGGTAAATTAAAGAAACCCTAAGGCAAAGAGTTATGTAGAGAAGGAGATAGACAAACACATCAATTATTGTAATATGCCATAAATGTTACAATAAGGAATGAAGAAAATGCTGAGAAAGTATAGGCATGAGAATGCCAAACTCTCCCAGGAGATGCCAGCAAAGACTTCACAAAAGAGATGATCTTATCTTAAATATGAAGGTAAATTCATGAAGCAGAAATGTAGGGTAGGATATACACAGGGAAATAAGATGTGTAAATGTGAAAAGATCCTGGGACAAAAGAAGTCGTAGAGAATTGGGGAAATGGTGAAAAGTTCAGTGTGAATTGAGCATGGAGAACCTGGAAAGAATTGTCCTGAAGAGAGGCTGAAGGTGCAACCTATGACCTAATGGAGGAGGGTCTTATAGTTAGCCTGGGGCTTAATCCTAATTGATACAGAATTAATAGAAATTTGAATGGCTGAATAATATGATCATAATTTTTAAAGGAAGATAACTTTGGAACCCATTTAGAGACTTAATTAAGTATAAAAGATTAGTGACGGTATATCAATTAGGAGGCTATTGGAACAGACTAGGTAAAAAAGTCATGTGGCTCTTAAGAGAGATGGTTAAAATGGGGGAGGTGTGTGAAAAAGAAGAAATACATTGACAGAATTTCATTACCACTTGGATATAGAGGAAACAAGAGAGTAAAATTTCTAGGCTACTGGTGGCATTTTTAAATTGAAGGAGACTGTTTAGTGCTTTTAACCAATATAAAGGGGTAAGCATAAATGTATGGGTAGAAATATGGGCCAAAAAAGTGAACGGTTACTGGGATACATGTTTGCATTAAGGAGATACACATTAAGTAATCAGAAATGTATGTTTAAGTTGAAGCAAGTTAGAAATTTTAGAGCTATCAGTGTCATGGTTGAAGTCAGAAACTTGGTTGAAAGTACTGATGGAAAGCAGTGTTTATTTGTCACTAGCTTATATTATTTTCTGTTTCACAGTTAGTGTCAAACTTATGATTAAAATTCTTCCCAAATACCTTGGTGATTTTATTACAAACTAACAATTTGAAGTAACATTAGTAAATAATTTTTAAAAGTCTAAATAAATTGGTTCACTGTTTTCTTCGTTTACAGACATTCCTCCTCTAAGGTTTCTAGCATTGGACATGATTTTCCCTTAAAGAACCATTATATCCTCTCCTCTGAATGAAGTTTCCTGCTTATGCACTCAGTTATGATACCCTTGATTCCCTGAATATCCGTTTTCAACAAATTTCCTACTATCACTGTGAAACCTCCAGTTTGTAATTTGCAATGTTCTCTCAAATTCTTTTTATGCAAAAGGTATAAAAAAGGTATGTCTTTCAAAGTGGATTTTTTGGTAGCAGTTTTGTACTTTGCACTAATCCACACCCATAGTATAACCTGATTTCTCTCAAAACATGATGCACACAACATAGTTGGCCTGAATTAAGGGTTCTCTGACCATGACACTGAACAAACTTAAACTAACAGGCTCAAGTGAAGATTATAAACATCACTTTACCTTCATTAGTGTCTTCTTCCAAACAATTGAGTTTATACATGTCAGTATAGTCACTAATGCACTGATTAAGAACCACAGACTTGAGGTTGAATTCTGACTCCACTTCTTACTACTTATGTGATTGGGGATGGTCACATTCAGTTTCTCTCAGCATGAATTTACTACATGCACATGTGGATTTTATATGAGATGCCCATATAAGATGACATTTTATATACAAGTTTTTAGTTTATTTAGTTATTTAAAAGTGAATAAATTAATTTTAAGCCTACTTTTTTCATCTTTTAAAAATTGATTTCTAGTTTAATTCCACTGTGAGCTTGCTTTATGGTCCAGCATATGGTCAGTTTTGGTAAATGTCTCATGTGTACCTGAAAAGACTATGTGTTCTGTCATTTTGGGTTACATGTGTCTCTTAAGTTCAATAGTATGTCTTGGACCTTCTACAATTTTTTTTAAATTGAGGTGAAAGCCACATAACATACAATTGACAATGTTGTGCAACTATCCCCTGTCTCTAGTTTCAAAGCTTTTCATTGCTCCAGAAGAATACCTTATATCCATTTAGTAGTCACCCCCCATTACAAGCTCCTGCCCTCTCCTGGTAACCACTAATCTGCTTTCTGTCTCCATGGACTTGCGTATTCTGGATATTTCATATAAATGGAATCATATAAAATGTGATCTTTTATGTCTGGCTTCTTTCACTTCGCATAGTGTTTTAAAGGTTCATCCAAATAAACATCAGCAGCAGCACTTTATTCCATTTTATGATGAATAATGTTCCATTTTGTACATATACTGCAATTTATATCCACTCATCCATTGATGGTTGTTTTGATTGTTTCTACATTTTGGCTATTATGAATAATGTTGTCCCATATATATGTGTAAAGGGTTGAACAAGTATGAAATGTCAATTAAGAGAGAAATTTTTAAAAGGGGCGAAACAGAAATTCTGGAGGTGAAAAGTACAAAGTAGAAAACTTCACTAGCAGAGTTCAATGGCAGATTTGAGCAGGAAAAAGAAAGAACCAGTGAGTATAAAGATAAGACAATTGAATTGATCCAGTATGAGGATCAGAAAGAAAAAAGAATAAAGAAAAATGAACAGAGCCTGAGGGACCTGTGAGATACCACCATTTGCATATCACATGCGCAAACATATGCGTAATGGGAGTTCCAGAAGAAGAGAGAAAGAGGCAGGAAAAAATATTTTAGAAATAATGGCCCCAAATTCCCAAATTTGATAAAAGATATAATTATACACATCCAAGAAGCTCAATGAACTTCACACAGGATAAACTCAAGGACAGCCATGCTGCAACACATTATAGTCAAATGTGTCCAAAGCTAAAGATAAAAGAAAATCATGAACTAAGCAAGAGATAAGTGACTAATATTACACATGGGATCATCATTAGGATTAACAGATAATTTTTCATCAGCACACATGGAAGCCAAAAGGCAGTGGACTGACATATTTAAAATCCTGGAAGAAAAAAAAAAAAACTCAACCAATAAATAATTCTGTATCTACAAAACTATCCTTCAAGAATGAAGGAGAAATTAAGACATTTCCAGAATTAACAAAACCTGAAAGTGTTTGTTACTAGTAGACCTGCCCTGCAAGAAATACTCAGGCAGTCCATCAGACTGAAAGGAAAGGACAATAGACAGTAACCTGAAACCATATGAAAAAACGAAGAACATTGGTAAAAGTAACTACACAGGTAAATACAAAGGCCAATATTATTGTTTGGTTTGTAATTTATTTTTTAATAAGATAAATGCATAAAATAATAATTATAAATCTACATTAGTGGGCACATTATGTACAAAGGTGTAATCTGTGACACTAATAATGCAAAGGGAGACGGTCTAAGATGTAAAAGAGCTAGAGTTTTCATCTTTTTGAAACTAAGTTTGTATTATTCAAACTAGGTTTTTATAAGTTTAAGATGTTGATTGTAATGCACAGTACACGTTAAAGAAATAACTATAAAACATACAGAAAAGGAAAGAAGGAAATTAAAAAGTTATACTACAAAAAATAAACGATACAAAAAGAAGACAGAGATGGGGGAATTGAGGAACAAAAACATATAAGACATACAGAAAATAGCTAAAAGGCAGAAGTAAGTCCATTTTTAGTCATTATTTAAAATGTAGATGGATTAAACTCTTCAATGAAAAGGCAGAGATTGGCAGAACGGACACAAAAATGATCCATATATATGCTGTCTACATATGCATTCTATATGTAGTTACAAAACACAAAAAAAGGTGAAAATAAAAAGATGGAAAAAGATATTCCACGCAAATACTAACCAAAAGGGAGCTGAACTGAATATATTATTATGAGACAAAATAGGCTTTAAGTCTACTAAAAAAGCTACAGTAATAAAGACATTCTTGTACTAGCATAAGGAGAGACATATAGACCAATGGAATAAAATTGGAAGCCCAAAAATATGCCTTTATCTACATGGTTAATTACTTTCAAGAAAGATGTCAAGACCATTCAATGGGGAAAGAATAGCCTCTTCAACAAATGATGCTAGGAAAGTTGGATACCCACATACAAGTGAATGAAGTTAGACCCTTACTTTATGCCATATACAAAATTAATTCAAAATTGATTAAAGACAAGTTTAAGGGCTTAAATGATAAAATTCTTAGAAAACACAGGGGCAACCTTTACGACCTCGGATGTATCAATGATTTCTAAAATATAACACCAAAAGCACCTGCAACAAAATGAAAAAGATGAACTGAATTTCATCAAAATTTAAAACTTCTGTGCATCAGAGGACATTGCAAAGGTACTTAATGCTACTGGCTTGTACACCTAAAAACAGTTAAAGTTGTAAATGTTATGTATATTTTACCACAATGAAAAAAAATTTAAGTACTATATAATCTCACTTAATAATTTTTTCCTTACCTATGGCTTTTTAAATTTTTTTGCTCAATTGCAAAATATTAAGGTTTTTCTTAATGTATTTTTGTTACCAATTGTTACTAATTTCTAATTTAGTCCTTTTTTGATCAGAGTACAAACTCTATATGTTTTCAATTCTTAAGTATTTATTGAGAATTATTTTATGACTCAGCATATAATCTATCTTGATTAATGTTCCATGGACACTTGACAAAGATATTCTTCAAATGTTGGATATAGTGTTATATAAGTGATATATAAAGGTCAATTTGGTGGATGGTGTGATCAAATCTTTTACATATTTAACTGCTTTTTTGGGTGCTTATGTCTTTTCCCTGTACTAGTCTTTCCACATATTTCACTTCTGCATATGTTTGTTGTGAATTTTTATCAGGAACTGGTGCTGGATTTTGTAAAAACCTCCTTATGAGTCTTTTGATATAATTCTATAAATGTTCTTCTTTATTTTATTCATATGATATACTATGTTAATTGAATTTTAGATAATAAACCAACTCTGCATTTCTGGGATACATTCCAGACAGTCATGGTGTATTGTATTTTTATATATTGTTGAATTTAATTTGGTATTATTTTTTAAATACCTTGCATCTATGCTTATAAGAGATATGGTTAGGCACTTTTCTTCTGATATTTTTGTCCTGCTTTGGTATCAAGGTAATACTAGCCCCCTAAAATGTTTTGGCATATGTTCCCTCTTCTGTTTTTTGAAAAAGTTTGTGTATGACTGGTACAATTTCTTCCTTAAATGTTTGATGGAATTCACTGGTTAAGCCATTTGGGTCTAGATTCGTCTTCATAAGTATATATTTAACTGCTAAGTTTTTTTACTTTATATATACCTATTAAGATTTTCTAATTTTTTTGTGTGTCAGTGGGTAATTAATGCCTTTCTAGGAATTTATTTCATATATGTTGTAAAATTTATTGTTAAATAAAGTTCTTCATAATATTACCTTAAATTCCTTTTTAATTTCTGTTGGATCTATTGTGAAGTTCTATCTTTCATTTCTGATATTGGTAATCTGTGCCTTTTTTGTCTTGCTAATTCTAGTTAAAGGTTTGCAAGTTTTATTATTTCAAAGATACAACTTTGGATTCCATTGTTTTCTTTATTGTTTTTGTATTTCCCATTTCATTAGTTATTGTGATAACTGTTTTATATCTTTTCTTCTATTGCCTTACTTTCTTTCTAGTTTCTTAGGTTGAAAGTTTAGATAATTAATTTGATGCCTTCTTCTTTTCTAGTAAAACATTTAAAGCCATAAATTTCCCTCTAAGTATTGCTTTAGCTTCATTCCATAAATTTTCATTTGTTGTGTTTTCATTTTCAACCAATTCAAGATATTTTTAAATTCCCCTTGTTATTTCTTGTTGGAACCATGGATGATTCAGAGTTGCTTTGTTCAACAATTGCTCTGTTTAATTTTTGAATACATACATGTAGATATACCTATTAAACTGGGTTCTCTGTTGCAAGTATTAGATGTTTTATTTTAGAGATGAAACCAAAGGGAGCAAGGGTGAGAAAAAAGAGAAATAAGGCTTTATGAAAATGAGAGGCAATAGTTACTACTTCATGAGAAACCACAAGGAGACACAGTGAATTTGGTTGAAAGGAATATCTGCTGTTATGGAGTTTTACAGGTGAGCCATAAATAGGAACAAGCTTCAGAGAAGGCTTTTCCCATTGACCAAGTTTTCCTGATAGGGCATTAGCTTCCCCCACCTCCAGACTGTATAATTCCACCCCTCTAAAGACAGCTTATGTTACCAGATCCCAAGCTCTGTTATGTGCTTGCCAGTGGAAGAAAAACTAGAATCTTTGGACATTCATTGATTGTCCTGGCTGTGTAGCAGAGGCTGTGAGGGAAGAGTTCTATATTTGTTAGTGCAATATACTGGTTGTCACCAGGCAGCAGAGCTATTTGGGTCTGAGTGTGAGGCCATAGTGTATGGTTGGTGGCTGCCACAGAAAAGGTGGTTGAGGGTACATGAGGTACACAGCACTGAGGAAATTAAGAGCTAGTGAGTGATATCTGTGTCAGATCTACATATATACTTATTGACATATAATTATAAACTTAGAAAAATCAATGGGAAAAATCCACATGAAAAGTTAACCTCTGGGAAGAGTATGGCATGAGCAGAAGAGGGTACTGTTACTGCTTTGCATGATTTTTGTAGTGATATTATGCATAATTTTTTTACTTGTGTGTGTATCAGCAAAATTTTTAAAAAAAGATTGTCAGAGTGAATAAATTATTGTACAGACACATGGAATTCTTTGTAGCCATTAATATGCAAGTTGAAAAAGATTACTTAATTATATAATATAGCATCTTGCCCATGATATATTAAGTAAAAAAATATTAAATAATATATAAAGAAAATAATTGAGAATGTAGTAGATATTTAAGGATTCTAAATAGAAATTACTTAAACATCTTCTATTAGTGTTTGATCATGTAAATGAAGTAATTGAAAACTATGATGAGAAAGAAAATAATAGAAGAGGCATAAGAGAAAATATACAATTTACATGAGAATGAATGGATAGCTATCATAAACAAAATAAATAGATTTCTGAGAAATGCTTGTATATGAAAATAACTTGTGGAAAAAGCACTAGCCTTAGACACTGACAAATATGGCTTTGAATCCTGTTATGATCATCTTGGAATTAATTCTAAGTTCCCTTTTTCTTACCTGTTAATACAAAAAAAGTAATATTTTTTAAATAGTGTCCTTATTATGGTGAACAGCAAGGCTGTATTTAGAAGACTTTGAATAAATGAAAGGAGTAAAGATGTAAAAATAAAGGAGAAAGTTTAAACAACTTTGTCTGATAATAGGAAATGAAGAAAATTTGCTTACACTACTCTTGTCTTTTCCCATTTTAATTTCTTGATTGTCTGGGTAATTGGTTAGTTACTATCGCTCTCTAAAAACTCGAAGAAGAATCCTAGGATTCAAAGCTAAGCCTCAATATTTACAAAGGTAATGAGTCTGTCAGCCATGTGAAGTCAAGTGTTCTTACTGTTTGGTATTGCTAACCTCAAATTTAACCTAAAGGGACACCTTTCTTGGGGGATAACAGTTCATTTGTCTTCATGCTAACTCTATCAAGGAATTTTCCTGTGCAGAAAACAGCTAGTTTCACTAAGCTCTGTATGTGCAGTGTTTTTTATGTAGTGCACTGACAGCCAGTAACCGAACCTAATCCGTCAAACTCATTTCACCTAAGACCTCAAGTATAACTCCAATTCTGATCCTTAAGGCAATGGTGTCACTGAAGTACTTAGTTCCTGACCTTTTGTTTTTGAACTCATAGTACTCTGGGTTTTGGGGTGGGGGAAATGTATATTTCTTTTTTGTACTGAGAAATATGGTCATTATTTTTGGGTGTTGCATTTAAAAATATTATGTTTTCCCTATAATTTTTTATAATAGCTGCAACATTGATCAAGCAGTCTTTGACAGAGTTGTTCCTTTGCACTAGTAGGTTTACAGTTTAGTAAACTGCATGTATTTTTTCATTTAATGGTTGAATCTTTTGGCAATATTATATTTCTATATATTTATATATAAGATTAAAAAATCAGGTATTTTAATTTTGCCTAAATTTTGGGAACTAACCAGAAGAATTTGGATGTACAGCACTGATCTGTTAAAAAAAAAAAAAAGGACACAACTCTTCTAATTGCGCTGTGTACATTTTTTTGCATGTAAATGTGTTAATTCTTGCTCAGTATTATTCTGCCCATTATTTATATTTCTAACTATTGAGAAGGCACTAAAACAGGCATTTGAGAACTATTTCTGCAGCACGAAGTGGTTGCCCTTTGCTTTCTCACATGTTTGTTGAACGATTTGGTGTTTTCTAAAGAGCAGAAACCATTAACAAATACAGAAGAGATTTAGTAATATTTGCTCTGTAGAATGGAACTATGGAACAACAAAAGGAATGTATAAAAAAAGATCATTAAAACCTAAGAATTACCTCTATCAGTAAGTTAGTTGAAGTTATTCTGCTGTTAATGGCCCTATTTCAGAACTGTAAGACTCCTACCATATAACTGACTACTATTTTATATGGGGGAGTTAAGAACAACTTAGAAAGGAAACTTTAAGACTTTTGGTCAATGTGTGTGTGTGTGTGTTGTTTTTTTTTTTTCTAAACAGTGTTATATTACACTAGAACCTTTACTTATATTAGTTTTACTTTTAACACTCAAAACCACACAATCGACCAACTTTGACATTCAAAATTAGTCTCTAATACTGCTTCAAAGCAAATGAGAACAGCAAACTTTCCCAGATTCAAACAATTTTTAGAATTTTCTTAAAAAAAGACATAATTGTAACTAGCATAAGTCATGTAACAAAATGCTGTCTACTTAAATTTCTTGGATCTTTAAGGGAAACAAGATATTTTACTTAAGATTCATGGAAGAAGAGAGTATTCTTGTTTTCTTAAGGATACCTTAATCTCTGAAAAAACCTGAATTTTATGAGTGTCAAAAGTTTGGCATAATGCTTACAAGAATAGAAGTAACTCTTCACACAATAATATTTGACCATAGTCATATTTTTCAAAAAATTACATTATAATTATTACTTCTGTCATCAAATTTCAGCTAGCATTTATTTTAATATCTTTGATATAAGTTGGAAATAACTATCTGCAGAAAGCCACGTTTGAATTATGAACATCAAGTTCTTATCACACACATTGGTATTTCCAAATTTAAGAGTCTCATTTAAAGTAGGTTTAAAGATAATAAAAGCATACATAAGTTTTCTCCAATATGTGGGTCAATTTGGAAAATACAGATTTATTAAGTAGACATCCACTGTCTAATGAAACACATGAGATTAAAGCATTAAAAGTCTTTGAACACAATCACTTACTTTTGGGGACCCAAAAGATGGTGACATTTGCAATTCAGCCTTATAAGAAAGAAGGAAATAGTTCTTATTGTGTTAAATCACTTAGAAAATGTCCCCCAAATCATAGGCTCAGTACAATTTTCCTTTTCTTAAATAACGTTCAAATGCCATCTCCACAATTATGCTCTCCACTGTCCCTGGAAAACTCCATTTTATCGTGTTGATCTCTGCATCACAGGAGAATTAAAGCACTGCCTCCCTACATAAATAAACTTAGGCTTTGGCTTCTTCGTGGCTCCTCAAGGGAATTAAAAAACAATTAATTCGGTCAATTAGTTGGTTCTTTTTCTTTATTATGATAAAATATCAGTTTAACTGATCTTTTATGAATAAGTAGACTATTATTTTGACTGAACAAACTATTGTTTTGGCATCATGTTCAACACAGCCTCAGAGTTTCTTACTTGAATATATATCTGTACCTTTAAACTCCTCCTCAGTATATTAGCTTTCTCATTGATAGATCTCTATTTTTTTTCACTGTGGTTTTACCTAGCTAAGAAGAGTCTCAACGTTCACTCAAGTTTCAGCCTTATTTACAAACTGACTAAATGATTTTCTAGGATATTTGAAGGCAGTGGGGAAAGACCTCATTGGCCCAACATATCTTATTTACTACTAGCTATCATCCTTATGTTTCTTTTTTTTTTTTATCCTTATGTTTCTTATTCATAAATTCCGCTTACCACACATATTGGTAATTCATTCTTTTACATGTAGGTGTCCAATTTTCCCAGCACCACTTATTGAAGAGACTGTCTTTTCTCCACTGTATATTTTTATCTCCTTTGTCATAGATTAATTGACCACAGGTGTGTGAGTTTATTTCTGGGCTTTCTACCCTGTTCCATTGATCTATAAGTCTGTTTTTGTGCCAGTACCATACT
Organism: Balaenoptera borealis; assembly: GCF_965194805.1. Lineage (NCBI taxonomy): Eukaryota > Metazoa > Chordata > Mammalia > Artiodactyla > Balaenopteridae > Balaenoptera > Balaenoptera borealis. The sequence goes on from NC_138870.1 coordinate 14,536,881, forward strand.
GTTTGATTACTGTAGCTTTGTAGTATAGTCTGAAGTCAGGGAGCCTGATTCCTCCAGCTCCATTTTTCTTTCTCAAGATTGCTTTGGCTATTTGGGGTCTTTTGTGTTTCCATACAAATTTTAAAGTTATTTGTTCTAGTTCTGTGAAAAATACCATTGGTAATTTGATAGGGATTGCATTGAATCTGTAGGTTGCCTTGGGTAGTACAGCCATTTTGACAGTATTGATTCTTCCAATCCAAGAACATAGTATATCTTTCCATCTGTTTGTGTCATTTTGATTTCTTTCATCAGCGTCTTATAGTTTTTGGAGTACAGGTCTTTTGCCTCCTTAGGTAGATTTATTCCTAAGTATTTTATTCTTTTTGATGCAATGGTAAATGGGATTGTTTCCTTAATTTCTCTTTTGTTGTTAGTGTATAGAAATACAACAGATTTCTGTGTATTAATTTTTTATCCTGCAACTTTACTGAAGTCATTGATGAGCTCTAGTAGTTTCCTGGTAGCATCATTAGGATTTTCTATGTATAGTATCATGTCATCTGCAAACAGTGACAGTTTTAATTCTTCTTTTCCAATTTGGATTCCTTTTATTTCTCTGATTGTTGTGGCTAGAGCTTAATTAGTACAGTCACTATGGAGAGCAGTATGGAGTTTCTTAAAAAACTAAACATAGAGCTACCATATGACCCTGCAATCCCACTCCTGGGCATACATCTGGAGAAAACCATAATTTTAAAAGATACATGCACCCCAATGTTCGTTGCAGCACTATTTACAATAGCCAAGACATGGAAGCAAACTAAATGTCCATCTACAGATGAATGGATAAAGAGGATGTAGTATAAATATACAATGGAATATTACCCGCCATAAAAAAGGAATGAAATAATGCCATTTGCAGCAACATGAAAGGACCTAGAGATTATCATACTAAATGAAGTAAGCCAGACAGGGATAAAGAAATATCATATGATATTGCTTACATGTGGAATCTAAAAAAAATACAGATGAACTTATATACAAAACAGAAATAGACCCACAGACATAGAAAACAAGATTATGGTTACCAAAGGGGAAAGGTGGGAGGGATAAATTAGGAGACTGCAATTAACGTATACACACTACTATATATAAAATAGATAACCAACAAGGACCTATTATATAGTGCAGGGAACTATACTCAATAATTTGTAATAACCTATAAGGGAAAAGAATCTGAAAAAGAATATATGTATATATGTATAGCTGAATCACTTTGCTGTACACCTGAAACTAAAACAACACTGTAAATCAACTATACTTAAATAAAAAAATAAAATTAATAAAAGGCATGAAGTAATATGGTATCCAAGGGATTGAACTTTAAAAAGTCATTTCGTTCTATGAAGAAGGTAGTGGGAAAAGAAAGTAAAGAAGGAGGTGGGTGAAGCTACAGCACACTTTATATCCCATCCTAAGGATTGAGGCTTTTATCCTATAGGTGGTATAGTAATATTAAAGCAGTACAGTGACAAGGTTAGATTTGTAGTTCAGATCCCTCATTTTAGCAAAAATGCAGAGGAATAGATTTCAGAAGGACAAGTCTGGAGTGTGGTAGACATTGGTTAGGAGGCTATGGCAACAGTCCAAACTTGAATAATGGCAGGGGTAAAATGTAAGGAGAGAAGATGACAGATCGGAGGTGGAAAAATCCAGCCATGCTTTCTTTCCACCATTAACCTTTCCGTGTAAATTGATTTGTTAGATTAGAGGAGCACAGGAAGGGAAACTGTGCATGTGATGAAGTAGTGGTGAAGATTAAATGAGTACGTGGACAGTGCTATAAGTTGTTTGCTATTATCATTATTATTATCAGGGGGCAAGGGAAAGTAAAAATGTGAATGAGTTACTGACCTCAACAGACAAGCATCAATAGAGAGCTACACTCATAGTCTGGGACCCGGGAACACAGATCTGCTAGAGGGACCTGTGCTGAAAAGGGAAGCCATGCAAGAGAGGGAATCTCAGTAGGTGTGGACAAATGGAAACTGTTTTGCAAAATAAAGCCAATGCATCAAGGGAACACAGTTGAAGTAGGGTGTGCTCCGAGTCACTTCTTGTAGAGATAAAAAATGAGATGTTTGGGGCTTCCCTGGTGGCGCAGTGGTTAAGAATCTGCCTGCCAATGCAGGGGACACGGGTTTGAGCCCTGATCGGGGAGGATCCCACATGCTGCGGAGCAACTAGGCCTGTGTGCCACAGCTGCTGAGCCTGCGCTCTAGAGCCCGCGGGCCACATCTACTGAGCCCACGAGCCATAAGTACTGAAGCCTTCACACCTAGAGCCTGTGCTCTGCAACGGGAGAGGCCACCGCAATGGGAAGCCCACGCACTGCAGTGAAGAGTAGCCCCGCTCGCAGCAACTGGAGAGAGCCTGCGTGCAGCGACGAAGACCCAACGCAGCCAAAATAAATAAATAAATAAATAAAATTTATATTAAAAAAAAAAGGAGATGTTTGAATTCACCACAACTCTGCCCAACCCCTAAATTGCAGCAGGATACCTTCAGAACTCCCTGAAAATAAGTGTCATTGCATTCTATCTTCTCCTGCCATGCTCTGAAAGTACACAACCAAGATGCAAGAGCATGTGGATAGAAATCCATAGAAGTGCCACATGTACATTCCATCAGCATTTTGCTTTGTTCAAGGATTTTCGTGGACCTAAAAAAACTCTGATCTGTTTGGAAAGAGGATTTGCATTTGCAAATAAGATTTGCAGGCAGATCCAACAAGCAGCATTTTGCCATTTGCAAATCCACTTGAAACATCTGGGTCCCTTTTTAGCCCCTAAATTTTTGTATAAGTGGACCTAGAATTATAGTTTGGACTTCATTTTAAAAATCAAGGTAAATGATAAGTAATTTGCATAATTTTTATTTTGAAAGCACAACCTATCCTGTTAAGAAAATAAAAGAACAAACAGAAACTAAGCTTTTTCTGTTAAAGGAGCATTAAATAAATGAAATCAATAAAGAAACAATAATCAAAGCACCTTGACTTTATTAACTGGGGAAAGAATGTGTGACTTTTCCGTGAAACAAGTTTGCTAATGAGAGTTTTAATTTAGACTTAAATTCTACCTGTTGTCCCAATGGTAAAAGAAAGAAAACTGTATTGACCACTTATTTATTGTGACTCTGAAGCTATATCTCCTACATAACTTTTTTATATAAAAATAAACCAGTGAGTTTCTTCTTTAGTTTAAAAAAGAGTATTATAATATAGTCAATATAAGATTTACTCAGACTAAATTTATACTGTACCAGTAGACTGTAAGAATTCCATTAATGCTTCATTGATATCATCAGTGAAGAAAAAGGCAAAATGGATGCATTGCTTCTGCTCTGCTGGGTCTGTAATGAAGCAGCATTATAGCAGCTGCTGTCTTTTTAAACAGCTTTGGTTTTTTTCCAAGGCATCACTTGGTATATTGCAAGAATCTCCAGAAAAATATCTTTTGACCTTGTGGCCCTCCCCTTTTATTATTTGTATTTTTTTTCAAGAACCGTGGCCATCTATTTGCCACTGTGGTGCTGTGTGGTAATTTGAAATGTACAATGAATATTTCAAATAGAAACCAAGAGTTTGAGATTGATATCACCAAAAGCATCTGTGCCAGTAAATCCTAACATTTTAGGAATGTTGTCTATTAGAATGTCGCTTCGCCTTTAGTGATATGATGGAAGACTTGCTAAAGTGGTGGAAATCTCAATCATTTTACTTCATTTTCTTGGTTAAAAAAATGGTATATGGAGCTTTCTAGAAAGGCACAATTGACATTTTGCCAAACTACCAAACCATGGTGATGAGCTGAATTCCTGTCCAGTTAACCTGTTTGTTTCAGCAGTTGGCATGACACTGATTGTCGTTACCAAATCTACCACGCAGCAATCCACTCTGCTAAGGTAGCCTAAAGGAACAGCCAGGTCTTTTGAGGTTAGTTCATTCTGTGTGTGTGTGTGTGTGTGTGTGTGTGTGTGTGTGTGTGTGTGTATTTAACTTCTACACATCTACCCCAAAGGATAGAAAATATTTCAAGGCTAAGATTTTTAAATGAGGGAACTTACATTTCTGAGATTATGATGCCATAGGCATCTACATTAATAAAAATGTAAAGGTGTAAAAGAAAAAAATAATGAATGCACTAAATTAGCTACAAAAAGGAATAAGTGCACTCCTTGAACAACTATCACACTTAAGCTGCCTTTCTAAAATGTAACCTCTGAAAGGTGAAGTTTTGGTTTTCCCATGATCTGAAAATATCAGATGCACAATAGATATTCAAAATATACTCTAAGGATTTTCAACCATAATTCCCCTGGACTCCCAAATTTTACCTTGATTACTTATGAGACATTACTTTTAGATGGTCTAGCTTAGAATTAGAATGTACAATAATGATCCTTCCTTGACTCTTTTACCCACTAAAGCCCCTGCTTCTCTCCCACGTGAACTCCGCTAATAAAGACCTATATTTCAGTGAATGGTACCACCATTTATCTATTGCACAACATCAGCCATATAGATGCCATCCTGGATTCTTTTTTTGTACTCTACATCAAATCAGTCACCTTGACCTATTCATTTTTCATCTGACACAGCTCTCAATTCCATTCATTATCCCTCACCATCCTGTCGCCCTTTAAGTTTAGGCTCTCAGTACTTTTCCTTTTGATTATTGATTATTTCATTTGACTATACATCAAAAGTTTACCTTTTTTAGTCTTGCTTATTTCTTTCTAATTCATTCTTTATACTATTGTCAATGACCTTTCTAAAATGTCAAATTGAGTATGTCACTCATCTAGTTTAAAAGGTATCAATGGTTTCTATTATGTTAAAGATAAAATCGGGACTCTAGTTTATGCTATGCCCTTCACGATCTGCCTTCTCGCTCCCTTGCAGAATTACCTTTTTCTTTACCCTTATTGGTTCCATACCAAACTACTTGCAGTTCCTCAGATATGATATAGTTTTTCTTGCCTGTTTATATTCATATGTACTATTCCCTACGCATGGAATGTTCTTTATCTTCCAAGATCAGTTTCAACATTTCAGCACTCAAAGCAAGGCATCATCTTCTTTACGAAGTGTTCCCTGATCTTCGTGCTCAAAGTTTCGTTTCTACATGGCACCTAGTGTATGTCTTTGGCTTAACATTCATCATATAATATTTATTTAATTGTTTCTTCCATTAGAATGTGAGCTTGCTGATGGTGGGGATTGCGTCTTAAATCTCTATCTCCAGCAGCTATTTTTATGCTTGACATGTTGAATTCATTCATCCTTTCATTCATTCATTCATTTGACAAATATTAATTGAGTAGCTGTTATTTGTCAGGAAGTGTTTCAGTCATTGAAATAAGTAATGAACAAAACAAAGACCCGATGTCATGGGTTGAATTGTGTCTCCCAAAACTCAGGCAAGCTTCTTTGGTTGGCAATACACTGTGCATATTGTCACACACCATTTTTGGGAAAAGTTAGTGCTAACCATGACTCCACTGGAAAGAACAACAGGAAGGTCTGCATGTGGGACTTTTCTTGGACTGTGCCTTATGCTCCTATGATCCATGCTTGTCTGATTTCAGTCTGTATCCTTTCATTAAAGGAAACTGTAACAGTGAGGGTAACAGCTTTAAGTTGGTTCTGTTGAGTCCTTTCAGCAAATTATTGAACCTGAGGGTGGTCTTGGGAACTCCCAAACCTTTCAAAGGCACATTAAATATTTGTGAACATCACTGTGCTTGCCAAAACCCTCCACAGTCTATTTTCTATGCAGCAAGTACAGAAATCCTTTAAAAATATAAATCACTTTCCTTCTCTGCTCAACACTCTCCAATAACTTCCCAGTTTGTATAGGATGAAATACAAATGTGTTAATACAGATTACAAAGGATATATTTGATATAACCTCTTGAAAACTGTCTGATTTCAGAGCCAACTGCTTTCTCCAACTATGTACTGACTATAGCCCCGCTGGCCTTCTTTGACCATGCCTTGTCTTAGGGATTTTTAACTAGCTCTTCTTTTTGCCCTTAATATCCTTTTCATTGTTTTCAACGTATCACTTCCCCAGTACCTTCCCCAATGCCTCCTACTTTAATGTGCCCCTTAAATTCGCATAGTGATTTCCACAGGGCTATACCTAGTGCAAATTCTCATTGTCCATCTGCCTGACCATGAGGCCAAACCATTGGCCACCTCTCGTGACTCAGTAAAAACCTAAATATAATGGGCTTTTATCATTATTCATTTCTCCCATCATTACAAGGAAAACAGCATGCAAAACCATTGAACTGATTTTTTCTCTCCTCTTCAGTCTTTGCGCCTGCTGGTCTTAGTGTCACAGTATTCCAAATAGGATGTTGTTTTTCCACCTTGGAAGTGCCATTCATAAACCAAGCAGCTTTTTGTTGGTCAATAGAAATCTGCTCATAGGGCACCACCCATGTAATTATGGGATCCTGTAGCTCCTCATGTGGCTCCAAAGTCAGTCCTAGGGAACAAGAGGCTACCTGCTTGAGAATACAATGAGTATCTCCTTGTATTCCCTAGGTAGACTGTTTCTGCACAAACCATTTCTATTTTACTATGAAATTCTGGGCACTGCCCTCTCCATGAAAACCTTTTTTTAGCATCAAAGACATTATGGTATTTCAGTTTTCAAGATTATTTTATATCTTTTGGTCATAGGAGCAGTTTCCATTACTGTCCAAGGGCAAGCCAGGTATTTGTAACACAAATAACTATATTGCTTAGTTAATTAATTATAAGAATGAGGAAAATGCCATTAGAAAAAAAAAAAAATAAGAAACTTCAACTAGGCAGAGGGATCCAAAAAGGCTTCCCTGAAAAACTGAAATCTGTGCTAAAGTCAGATTATCTTAGCCAGATGAAGAAGATTGTCTGAGGCAGAAGAAATGTTGTGTGCAGAAACGCTGAGCTGGGAAAAAGCTTGGCACATTTACAGATCTGAATCAAGTCTCCCAAATTCACTATACTGGAGAGTGACTCAAGAAGAGGCTAATGAGATATAAAAGCCAGAGGTTTTGGTCACACAGTTCTAATTGTTATACTTTTTATATCAGCAACTTTTTTTTAATGTGCAACATAATTAATTTAAAAATATGGCTACAGGGACATGTTTATGAATAAAAGGAAATATTATTTCCTAGGTGTTACTTATCTTCTCCATGGCATATACATTTCTTCAGAACCTTGATTAGAGAAATACAGGGAGAAGGGATTTTTGCAAGACCAGGATATCACACATTCTCTGGTTAACCCAACTCTAGAAAGTGGAGATTCCAGGAAGGGCTATCTTTTAAAAATTTGGAGCTGGACGGCATCTTCCAAGTATGTTTCTTGAAGGACAAATACAAATTTGAGACTGAAATGTGATATAAAAATCCATCAATTGGGTTTTTTTTTTCTACTTTTCCTTTGAACTTCTCTGTGAGTAAAAATAAGCATGGGAAAAAATACACAATAAAATACAAAGAAAAAAATGAAAAGGTGTTAGGTCTATTCTAAGTTTGTAATTCTAAACTTCTATATACTTCACCTTCAGCTGTTATAATGCTTATCGGTCAAAATGAGTTATCAGTAAAAACATGATAATCACTATTTAAATCAATTTGATAAACTTATTATATAGTAGAAATGAGGCTAAATATCATTCTTGAAACAAACTGAAATTCTCTAAAATTATGGCCTTGAAAACATGTGTCTTTTTTGTGTGGTTACCCCAGCAAGTCCATGGTGGTTTTCCACTCAAACTCTTTCTGTAATCCAAGAAGCCTTATTCCCCTAATCAAATTACTTTAATTAATTGCACATATCTTAATTATTCCCCCTCAATTAACTAGTTATTATATATATGACATGAATATTAGGTTCTTTACATCATTTCCTTTAAAAAGGAGAATGATTACAAAAGCAAAAAAAATTAGATTATATTATTTGTTTAAAAATGGGGAATTTTTATAGAACAGGGTGAAGGACATAAAAAGAAGAGGATGTAAAAATAAGTTCTTTTTAGATGTATTACAGTTAATAATCAAGAGGGTATTAGTAAAGCATTAGCTTAAATTTATTCATTTATCCAACAAATGTTTATTAAATAACTACATTTGCCAGACACTGATCTAGACACAGGGGTTAAATCAGAGATTTAATAAACGATAAACAAAGACTATTGTCTTTGTGGCAGTTACATTCTGATGGGCTGGGAGGATCAATAAATAACGGATATATTTTAAAAAGTAAATTACAGATTATGCTATAAGGTAATACATGCTATGGGAAAAAAGAGGTAGGGCAGAATACAGGAATATGGAATGCCAGAGAAGAAATCTATCAGGTAGAATTTTAAATAGTCTATAATGGTAGACTATATTGAGAGGGTGACACTGTAGCAAAAATTTGAAGAAGGAAGAAATTCGTGATGTTTCTGTCTTGGGAGAAGAATATTTCAAGCAGTTAGAATAAACAGCTTAAAGACTCTAGGATGGAAATGTGCCTGGTACGTTGAGGACATTATGACCCAAGTGGGAAGAGCAGGGAATGAAGACAGGTCATAGAGGCCCAGATCGTTCAAATCCTTGGATGCCTTTATAAGGACCTGGGATTTAACAGAGAGTGATTTGAAGAGCTGTTAGAAGTTTTGAAGGAGAATGACATACCATGGCTTATGTCTTAAAGGATCACTGTGGCTGCTATGTTGAAAATAGATTGTGGGGATAGGACATAGGAAGAAGCAAGGAAGCCAGTTAGGACGTGTGCTGGTTAGTTTTATGTGTAAACTTGGCTAGGTGGTAGCACCCAGTTACTTATTCAAATACTAATCTAGGTGTTACTGTGAAGGTATTTTATAGATGTGGTTAACATGCACAATCAGTTCACTAAAAACATTCCTCTCAATAATGTGGGTGTGCCTCATCCAGTCAGTTCATGGTCTTAAGAGCAAAAAATGAAATTTCCTAGAGTAAAAGAAGCTCTACCTCAAGACTGTAGCATCAACTCCTGTCTGAGTTTACAGCCTGCTGGTCTGTCCTACAGATTTCTGAACTTGCCAGTCCCACCTATCTATCTATCATCTATCTATCTATCTATATCTATATCTATAGATAAACATAATCATTAGGTTATATAGGTTTATATATGATATATATATGTTTGTATATATACATATATGTGTATGAGTATATATGCATATATATATTTTTTCTCACACACATACACACATGTCTTATTGTTCTGTTTCTCTAGACAATCTTGACTGAAAACGGAGGCTATTGCCATAACCCTTGCAAGATATACTGGTGGCTGAGAGCAGGATGGTAATGATGCAGTAGTGATAATCACCTGATTCTGGATTTATTTTACTGGCACTGATGTCTATAGAGTGTACTTTAAATAAGATCTTCAGAAGTAATCCAACTGAAGTCTGGGAACAATTTACTACGACACAAGAGTTCCACCTTTTTTTTTTACGGGACGGTAAAAGTAAGACAGTCTGGGCATTTTCTAGACTGTAATTTGAAAGGCTCTCAGCATCTATACAGAATTGGTAGTCCTGCTCCCAAGCCCCTGCCACCACTGTGTGAAAGGGGAAGGGAGAAATCTGAAGGTATAACCTAAGGGTGTTAACTGTTACTTATTGAACAAGAACCTGCATACATGATGTCAGTGACATGATTAATCATTCTCTGGTCCAAAAAGAAGGTCGTTCATGCTGAAATTTTGATTTATGTGTGCTCTTGCATTATCTCCTAAACCCTAGCCACTTGCCAGCATGCACGCTCTAATGAGTTTGGCATTTGTGTAGGACTTTAGAAACATTAAATAATGAATCCCTCTAGAACATCTCCTTGTATTACTATATCCTACTCATTTTTTAAGTGGAAAAAATAGAGATGGTGCATAATTTGACTAAATCCTCATATCAAGTTAGTAGAGAAGTAGGAATAATTAAAAGTGTTCAAACATTACACTATAGAATAATTGAACATGCCTCATAGAGCCCACTGGACACCACAGACCTAAATAACTGAAGATTCCAACTTTATCAAGGAAATTAGGAGGGTAGGCTAATCTTCAAAGGAGTTTTTCTTTTTTATTTACTAGTGTTAATATTATCCGATGCTCCTTGTGGCTTAGCCATAATTCTCAGCTAGTATCATGCTCACTCAAAAATTCACTACTTTTCAATGAATCATAACTTACATGTAAATTCTGACTCCTTTCTTTAGAATGCTAAGGTAGTAAATTTTAGAATTTTTTGTTGTTTTAAAAAATGTCTTTGATACATTTGGAGTTAAAATTCTTTGCTCTACTACTATGGTAAAATGCCTTGTAGTTCTCACGTTTGGCTCTGATCACCAGCTACTACTAAGCACATCTGTGTGTCTGAAACTTTGCAAAGCAGTGTCATAAACCAAAATGTTACAGTAATAATCTATGTGAAGATGGCAGCTGCTGAGATATTAAAATAGATTTTCTTTAAAAAGCACCAAGTGTTTTCAAGCTGCACCTTGCAGTTCAGAGAAAAGACATTTACATAGTCATAGCAGGTACAGTAAAGAACATAAGATTTTTACTAGGAAAAAAATATAGATCCAGGAGCATATGCTGATCTACACTAACCTGGCCTTCTCAGGTTTGGTGGTGAACAGAAATCAAGGTCCAGTGTTTTTGCAAGGTAGACAGTTTAATATAATAATTTACCACATCAAGCAGGGGCTCCAGAGGACTTTGTTCTCAGGGTCACTAGGAATGAAACAAAACCAACAAACAAAAAACCCCAAAACCAACACACCTACCCATTTTTGAAGATGACTGTGACAAAGGTTACCTTGATGCTAAATAGAATATGAGAAAAAAATTTTTTTGAATGTCTTGGAGAGGTTGTGACTATGGGCTGGCCCTTGCATGGATCTTCAGCCTTGTTCACATCAACTGGGGGGCCAGGAAATTTCAAGCCTTATCTTGGTTTGTGGTGCTCCTAGATTGGTAGTGCCTCCAGGTGTCCAACAGAAGCAAATGCAAGTCCTCTAGAGTAAGGCTCTATCTGTATTCTAGGTCTTCAAATAATTTCATGAGTGCAGTAACAATGGAAAATTAAAACTAAATGGGTATCAAGGAAGCAAGGTATGAGATACAAGAGAAACAAACTTTCAATGATCTCAGGTATTGACCAGCATTAAAAAATTATATTTACAAGGTTTAAGAAAGAAAAAAGGTAAGCTTTAAAATATCTTTAGGGTACACAAGGAAACAAAAATTAGAATTGAAAAAGAGTCAAGTATAATTTCTAGAGTTAAAAAAAAAGTAAAATTAAAAACTCAACAAGTCAAGTGCACCAGATGAAGCACAGCTAAAGAGGGAATTAGTGACTTGGAAGATAGGGAATGGTATCCAGAATATAAGATAGAGAGACTCCATCCCCCCTAAAATAGGAAACAGTAGGTAGAATGAGAATGCTTAATATGTCGTTAATGAATCTCTAGAAGGAGATAGAAAATGGGGTAGAGAAAACATTTGCAGAGATAATAGATTAGAATATCTGGAATTGATGATAGACTAATGTACCAATCCAGATTTAACAAATCTGTAACAGGATAAATAAAGAGAAATCTATACTGAGATAGACTGTAGTGAAACTGGAAACACTAAGACAAATAAAACAAAATTAAAAACAGAGAAAAAGAGCAGTTACCTTCAAAAGACCGACAACTGACTTCTCAAGATATTATCGAAGCCTGAAGACAAGAGAATTATATTGTCAAAATGCTAAAGGGAAGAAAAATATAGAATGAGAACATCAATCAATCCAAAAGAAGGAAAGAAAGGAGACAGAAAGAAGCACAGATCATATGTAGAACACGAAAGGGATAAAATCGTATGACATCACACTTAAAGAAATCCAATGTCTACTTAAAAAATGAAGATTGCATGATTGGATTAAAAGAAATTATATGATGTTCACAAGAGTCACATATAAAACATAGGTACAGAAAAAGTGAGAGGAAAAGGATAAAGAACACACACTATGAAAATACTAATCAAATAAAATTGGTATGGTTATATTAATATCAGAATTAAACTGATCTTAAGGCAAAAATTTTTCAATTGACTCAGATAAAATAAGTATTAATTGTGAAACTATGTAAAGTAAAACATGGCAGAAATATAAGGAGAAACAGACACATCACTAATCATAGTGGGAGATTTTTAAATACTTTCTTCAATGAGTAGTAGGAAAAATAGACAAAAAAATCATTAAAGATGTAGGAATTTGAATAACAAAAATATATCATAGACTGGCTATCTCTTTGTATCTATATAGTTATATTTCTATAAATAATGCATGTATATATTTATATATATAAAAAGCTGTATTTAGTAACTGGGGAATATATAATCTTTTTAAGTACTGTTGGAACAGTTATGAAAATTGACCTTTTTCTGGGCTATAAATCAAATTTTATCTAATAGCTAAGAACTAAAATAATGACAATTAAGCTAGAATTAAATGGAAAAAAGATAACTAGAAAAATTTCCTTTTATCAATATTTGAAAGCTAAGAATTAGACTTCTAAGTAATTTTGTTTCAAAGAAGAAAATAGGAAAATATTTAGCTGAATGATAACAATAATGGAAATCTTAGCTCGTATTGTACTTTGTAGAATGCAGCTAAAGCCCCACATAGAGGAAAAGTTATATATATATGAGAAAAAGAGAGGTGTTGAAAATTAATGAGCTAAATATCTATCTCATATAGGAGAAACAGAACAGGGAAAATAAAAAATAGAAACAGAAATTAATAGAATAGAAAACATTCAATAACAAGCATTTAAAAAAGCCAAAATTGCTTCTTTAAAACTGCTGCTTATATTGATGACCCCTCAGATTAGATGAATTATGACAAAAGAGAGAAGGCCCAAATAAACAGTACCAAAAGCAAAGTAAGGACATTTCTTCCAATCTTAAAGATATTAAAGAGATATTAATAGGATAATATAAACAACTTACAGTATTAAGTTTACACCTTTAGATAAAGTAGATACATTTCTGGAAAAATAGAATCATCCAAAAGTGATTCCAGAAGAAAGAGAAAAGCTAAGTAATATATACATAGATACTAAGAAACTAAACCATTAATCAAAAGCCTTCCCACAGGGGAGACCTTCAAGATGGCGGAGGAGTAAGACGTGGAGATCACCTTCCTCCTCACAAATACATCAGAAATACATCTGCATGTGGAACAACTCCTACAGAACACCTACTGAACTCTGGCAGAAGACCTCAGACTTCCCAGAAGGCAAGAAACTCCCCACACACCTGGGTAGGGCAAAACAAAAAAAGAAAAAACAGAGACTAAAGAATAGGGATGGGACCTGCACCTCTGGGAGGGAGCAATGAAGGAGGAAAAATTTCCACTCACTAGGAAGCCCCTTCACTGGTGGAAGATGGGTGGGTGGGTTGGGGGGAAGCTTCAGAGCCACAGAGGAGAGTGCAGCAATAGGGGTGTGGAGGGCAAAGCGGAGAGATTCCCGCACAGAGGATCAGTGCCGACCAGCACTCACCAGCCCGAGAGGCTTGTCTGCTCACCCGCCGGGATGGTTGGGGGCTAGGAGCTGAGGCTCTGGCTTTGGAGTTCAGATCCCAGGGAGAAGCCTGGGGTTGGCTGCATGAACACAGCTTGAAGGGGGCTAGTGTGTCACAGTTATCTGGGAGGAGGGTCCGGAAAAAAGTCTGGAACTGCCTAAGAGGCAAGAGACCATTGTTTCAGGGTGCATGAGGAGAGGGGATTCAGAGCACCACCTAGACGAGCTCCAGAGATGGGTGCGAGCGGCAGCTATCAGTGCAGACATCAGAGATGGGTATGAAATGCTAAAGCTTTTGCTGCAGCCACCAAGAAGCCTGTGTGCAGGCAGAGGTCACTATCCACACCTCTCCTCCAGGGAGCCTGTGCAGCCCGCCACTGCCAGGGTCCCATGATCCAGGGACAACTTCCCTGAGAGAACACACGGCATACCTCAGGCTGTTGCAACGTCATGCCAGCCTCTGCTGCCGCAGGCTTGCCCCACATTTCGTACCCCTCCCTCCACCCAGCCTGAGTGAGTGAGAGCACCCTAATCAGCTGCTCCTTTAACCCCCTTCTGTCTGGACAGGAACAGACGCCCTCAGGTGACCTACACGCAGAGGCAGGGCCAAATCCAAAGCTGAACCCTGGAGTTGTGCAAACAAAGAAGAGAAAGGGAAAGTTTTCCCAGCAGCCTCAGGAGCAGTGGATTAAATCTCCACAATCAACTTGATGTACCCTGCATCTCTGGAATACCTGAATAGACAATGAACCATACCAAAATTGAGGCAGTGGACTTTGGGATCAACTGTAGACTTGGGGTTTGCTTTCTGCATCTAATTTGTTTCTGGTTTTATGTTTACCTTAGTTTAGTATTTAGAGTTTATTATCATTGGTTGATTTGTTTATTGATTTGGTTGTTCTCTTCCTTTTTTTAATATATAGATATATATTTTTCTTCCTTTTTCTCTTTTTGTGTGTATGTTTATGTTTCTTTGTGTGAATTTGTCTGTATAGCTTTGCTTTTACCATTTGTCATAAGGTTCTGTCTGTCCATAATTTTGTTTTTTGGGGTTTTTCGTATAGTTTTTAGCTCTTGTTATCATTGGTGGATTTGTTTTTTGGTTTGGTTGCTCTCTTCTTTCTTTCTTTCGTTTTTTTTTTATTTTTAATTTTTTAAAAATTTTAACAATTTATTTTATTTTTTATATTAATAAATTTATTTTAGTTTATTCTTTCTTTCTTTGTCACTTTTCTTCTGAGCCGTGTGGCTGACAGGGTCTTGGGTTTCTGGCCGGGTGTCAGGCCTGTGCCTCTGAGGTGGGAGAGCCACGTTTAGGACATGGGTCCACCAGAGACCTTCCGGCTCCATGTAATATCAAATGGCGAAAGCTCTCCCAGAGATCACCATCTCAATGCTAAGACCCAGCTCCACTCAACGACCAGCAAGCTACAGTGCTGGACACCATATACCAAACAACTAGCAATACAGGAACACAATCCCACCCATTAGCAGAGAGGCTGGGTAAAATCATAATAAGGTCACTGACACCCCAAAACAAACCACCGGATGCAGTCCTGCCCACCAGAAAGACAAGATCCAGCCTCATCCACCAGAACACAGGCACCAGTCCCCTCCACCAGGAAGCCTACACAACCCACTTAACCAACCTTAGCCACTGGGAGCAGACACCAAAAACAGCGGGAACTACAAACCTGCAGCATGTGAAAAGGAGACCCCAAACACAGTAAGTTAAGCAAAATGAGAAGACAGAGAAACACACGGCAGATGAAGGAGCAAGGTAAAAACCCACCAGACCAAACAAATGAAGAGGAAATAGGCAGTCTACCTGAAAAAGAATTCAGAGTAATGATAGTAAAGATGATCCAAAATCTTGTAAATAGAATGGAGAAAATACAAGAAACGTTTAACAAGGACATAGAAGAACTAAAGAACAAACAAACAATGATGAACAACACAATGAATGAAATTAAAAATTCTCTAGAAGGAATCAATAGCAGAATAACTGAGGCAGAAGAACGGATAAGTGACCTGGAAGATAAAATAGTGGAAATAACTACCACAGAGCAGAATAAAGAAAAAAGAATGAAAAGAATTGAGGAAAGTCTTAGAGACCTCTAGGGCAATATTAAATGCACCAACATTAGAATTATAGGGGTCCCAGAAGAAGAAGAGAAAAAGAAAGGGACTGAGAAACTATTTGAAGAGATTATAGTTGAAAACTTCCCTAATATGGGAAAGGAAAGAGTCAATCAAGTCCAGGAAATGCAGAGAGTCCCATACAGTATAAATCTAAGGAGAAACATGCCAAGACACATATTAATCAAACTATCCAAAATTAAATACAAAGAAAAAATATTAAAACCAGCAAGGGAAAAACAACAAATAACATACAAGGGAATCCACATAAGGTTAACAGCTGATCTTTCAGCAGAAACTCTGCAAGCCAGAAGGGAGTGACAGGACATATTTAAAGTGATGAAAGGGAAAAACCTACAACCAAGATTTCTCTACCCAGCAAGGATCTCGTTCAGATTTGATGGAGAAATGAAAACCTTTACAGACAAGCAAAAGCTAAGAGAATTCAGCACCACCAAACCAGCTATATAACAAATGCTAAAGGAACTTCTCTAGGCAGGAAACACAAGAGAAGGAAAAGACCTACAATAACAAACCCCAAACAATTAAGAAAATGGTAAAAGTAACAGACATATCAATAATTACCTTAAATGTAAATGGAGTAAATGTTCCAACCAAAAGACATAGACTGGCTGAATGGAAGCAAAAACAAGACCCGTATATATGCTGTCTACAAGAGACCCACTTCAGACCTAGGGACACATACAGACTGAAAGTGAGGGAATGGAAAAAGATATTCCATGCAAATGGAAATCAAAAGAAAGCTGGAGTAGCAATTCTCATATCAGACAAAATAGACTTTAAAACAAAGAATATTATGAGAGACAAAGAAGGACACTACATAATGATCAAGGGATCAATCCAAGAAGAAGATATAACAATTGTAAATATTCATGCACCCAACACAGGAGCACCTCAATCCATAAGGCAAATACTAACAGTCATAAAAGGGGAAATCGACAGTAACACAATAATATTGGGAATTTAACACCTCACTTTCAACAATGGACAGATCATCCAAAATGAAAATAAATAAGGAAGTACAAGCTTTAAATGATACATTAAACAAGATGGACTTAATTGATATTTATAGGACACTCCATCCAAAAACAACAGAATACACTTTTTTCTCAAGTGCTCATGGAACATTCTGCAGGATAGATCATATCTTGGGTCAAAAACCAAGCCTTGATAGATTTAAGAAAACTGAAATTGTATCAAGTATCTTTTCTGACCACAATGCTGTGAGACTAGATATCAATTACAGGAAAAAAATCTGTAAAAAATACAAATACATGGAGGCTAAATAGTACACTACTTAATAAGAGATCACTGAAGAAATCAAAGAGGAAGTCAAATAAATACCTAGAAACAAATGACAATGAAAACACGATGACCCAAAACCTATTGGATGCAGTAAAAGCAGTTCTAACAGGGAAGTTTATAGCAATACAATCCTACCTCAAGAAACAAGAATCACCTCAAATAAACAACCTAACCTTACACCTAAAGCAATTAGAGAAAGAAGAACAAAAAAACCCCAAAGTTAGCAGAAGGAAAGACATCATAAATATAAATCAGAAATAAACAAAAAAGAAATGATAGCAAATGTCAATAAAACTAAAAGCTGGTTCTTTGAGAAGGTAAACAAAATTGATAGACCATTAGCCAGACTCATCAAGAAAAAAAGGGAGAAGATACAAATCTATAGAATTAGAAGTGAAAAAAGAGAAGTAACAACTGACCTGCAGAAATACAAGGGATCATGAGAGATTACTACAAGCAACTACATGGCAATAAAATGGACAACCTGGAAGAAAAGGACAAATTCTTAGAAAAGCACAACCTTCTGAGACTGAACCAAGAAGAAATAGAAAATATAAACAGACCAATCACAAGCACTGAAATTGCGACTGTGATTAAAAATCTTCCAACAGACAGACGCCCAGGACCAGATAGCTTCACAGGCAAATTCTATCAAACATTTAGAGAAGAGCTAACACCTATCCCTCTCAAATTCTTCCAAAATACAACAGAGGGAGGAACACTCCCAAACTCATTCTACGAGGCCACCATCACCCTGATACCAAAACCAGACAAAGGTGTCACAAAGAAAGAAAACTACAGGCCAATATCACTGATGAACTTAGATGCAAAAATCCTCAACAAAATACTAGCAAACAGAATCCAACAGCACATTAAAAGGATCATACACCATGATCAAGTGTGGTTTATCCCAGGAATGCAAGGATTTTTCAATATACGCAAATCAATCAATGTGATATACCACATTAACAAATTGAAGAATAAAAACCATATGATCATCTCAATTGATGCAGAAAACGCTTTTGACAAAATTCAGCACTCCTTTATGATAAAAACACTCCAGAAAGTAGGCATAGAGGGAACTTACCTGAACATAATAAAGGCCATATATAACAAACCCACGGCCAACATCATTCTCAATGGTGAAAAACTGAAACCATTTCCTCTAAGATCAGGAACAAGACAAGGTTGTCCACTCTCACCATTATTATTTAACATTGTTTTAGCCACAGCAATCAGAGAAGAAAAAGAAGTAAAAGGATCCAAATTGGAAAAGAATAAAGCTGTCACTGTTTGCAGATGACATGATACTATGCATAGAGAATCCTAAAGATGCTACCAGAAAACTACGAGAGCTAAACTATGAATTTGGTAAAGTAGTAGGATACAAAATTAATGCCCAGAAATCTCTTGCATTCCTATACACTAATGATCAAAAATCTGAAAGAGAAATTAAGGAAAAACTCCCATTTACCATTGCAACAAAAAGAATAAAATACCTAGGAATAAATCTACCTAAGCAGACAAAAGACCTGTATGTGGCAAACTATATAAGACACTGATGCAAGAAATTAAAGATGCTACAAACAGATGGAGAGATATACCATGTTCTTGGATTGGAAGAATCAACATTGTGAAAATGACTATACTACCCAAAGCAATCTACAGATTCAATGCAATCCTTATCAAGCTACCAATGGCATTTTTCACAGAACTAGAAGAAAAAATTTCACAAATTGTACAGAAACACAAAAGACCCCGAATAGCCGAAGCAATCTTGAGAAAGAAAAACGGAGCTGGAGGAATCCGGCTCCCTGACTTCAGACTAGACTACAAAGCTACAGTAATCAAGACAGTATGGTACTGGCATGAAAACAAATCTAGATCAATGGAACAGGATAGAAAGCCCAGAGAAAAACCCATGCACATATGGTCACCTTATCTTTGATAAAGTAGGCAAGAATATACAATGGAGAAAAGACAGCCTCTTCAATAAGTGGTGCTGGGAAAATTGGACAGCTACATGCAAAAGAATGAAATTAGAACACTCCCTAACACTATACACAAAAATGAACTGACAATGGATTAAAGGCCTAAATGTAAGGCCAGACTCTATAAAACTCTTAGAGGAAAATATAGGCAGAACACTCTATAAAATAGATCACAGCAAGATCTTTTCTGACCCACCTTCTAGAGAAATGGAATTGAAAACAAAAATAAACAAATGGGACCTAATGAAACTTCAAAGCTTTTGCACAGCAAAGGAAGCCATAAACAAGACGAAAAAACAACCCTCAGAATGAGAGAAAATATTTGCCAGTGAAGCAACTGACAATGGATTAATCTCCAAAATTTACAAGCAGCTCATGAAGCTCAATATCAAAAAAACAAACAACCAATCCAAAAGTGGGCAGAAGACCTAAATAGACATTTGTCCAAAGAAGGTATACAGATTGTCAACAAACACCAAACACATGAAAGTATGCTCAATATCACTAATCATTAGAGAAATGAAAATCAAAATTACAGTGAGGTATCACCTACACCTGTCAGAAGGGCCATCATCAAAAAATCTACAAATAGAATATGCTGGAGAGGGTGTGGAGAAAAGGGAACCCTCTTGCACTGTTGATGGGAATGTAAATTGATACAGCCACTATGGAGAACAGTATGGAGTTTCCTTAAAAAACAGAAAATAAAACTACCATATGACCCATCAATCCCACTGCTGGGCATTTACCCTGAGAAACCATAATTCAAAAAGAGTCATATACCACAATGTTCATTGCAGCTGTATTTACAATAGCCAGGACATGGAAGCCACCTAAGCGTCCATCAACACATGAATGGATAAAGGAGATGTGGCACATATATATAATGGAATATTACTCAGCCATAAAAAGAAACAAAACTGAGTTATTTGTAGTGAGGTGGATGGACCTAGAGTCTGTCCTACAGAGTGAAGTAAGTCCGAAAGAGAAAAACAAATACCATATGCTAACACATATATATGGAATCTAAAAAAAAAAAAAAATATATATATATATATATATATATGGTTCTGAAGAACCCCAGGGCAGGACAGGAATAAACATGCGGACATAGAGAATGGAGCTGAGGACACGGGGAGAGGGAAGGGTAAGCTGGGACGCAGTGAGAGAGTGGCATGGAGATATATACACTACCAAATGTAAAATAGATAGCTAGTGGGAAGCAGCCGCATAGCACAGGGAGATCATCCTGGTGCTTTGTGACCACCTAAAGGTGTGGGATAGGGAGGATGGGAGGGAGATGCAAGAGGGAGGAGATATGGGGATATATGTATATGTATAGCTGATTCACTTTGTTATACAGCAGAAACTAACACACCATTGTAAAGCAATTATACTCCAATAAAGATGTTTAAAAAAAAAAAAAGCCTTCCCACAAAGAAACTCCAGTTGCAGATGGCTTCTTTAATGGATTCTGCCAAGCATTCAAAGAAGAAATAATTCCATCTTCTCAAACTCTTTCAGAAAATAAAAATAGAAATAACACACCCCCTCCCCCCAGTTGTATGAGGCTAGTATAACTTGGAGAAAAAACAAAAAACTGGCAAGGATATTTCAGGAAAACTGAAGTAATGCCACTTACACTCATGAATATAGATGCAAACTCCTATATCAAATATTAGCTAATTAAATCCACATATATCTAAAAAAGAATCCTGCATCATATTCTGGTAAAACCCAGGGGTGCAATGTACTGCATTTCAGTTGTGGCACTTACCACCCAGGATTAGCACAGACCCCACAGGTTAAAGAGCACAGTTGCCAGCAAGACTGCCCTTACTGCAGACCCCAGCAATACGTTGGGGGTCCCAGTGTCACCACCAAAGCCCACTGGGGTCCCTGGGAACAAAAAGATGGAATCTAAGTGAAAGATAAGGTCTAACTTCTTGTTTTGTGTTTAGTCTGGTTTCACTTGCTTGTAGGGGGCCACTTGCAGGGACCTCGCACCCAACAGAACGGATTAGAGTTCTCAGCTCGGAACGCTGGTGCCCAACACCCCAACTTTGCAGCCTGTGGAGCCTGCACAGCTCTTCTCCCCAGTTCAAGATGGCGAGGGTGGGGCATGTGCAGAGATGCTGCACCCGGCACTGCAATCTGTGGCACGTGACCAATGTGCCTGCACCAGACCCTGAAGAGCTCCGCCCCTCCCTCCCCGAAGGGACCCCTATAAAGCAGCCCTGCCCACAGCCTACCGGCAGAGCGAGTGTCTAGAGCACAAATGCACACCTCTCCATTCATTGACCAAAGAATAAAGCTTACCTTTGATTCTGAACCAAACTCAATTGATCTTGTTCTATTGGCATGAGTGAAGCCAGGCAGAAGGACTGTTATTGGCGACTGACTTGAGAGTGTTGGTAGCACCAGGTTTCCTAAGCCCACACTTCTGACTGACTATAACTTTGGGGGTTTCCACAAACCCTCTCAGGTTTGTTAATTAGCTAGAATGTCTCAAATAATTCTTAAAATAACAATTTTATTCTGAAGTATACAGATCAGGAGGCCCCGCCAAATGAAGAAACAGGAAGAGAGGTTGGTTTACCGTTGAATTGAGCAATGTAATTTACTGCAGTAATAGATTAGAAAAGAAAGATCTAATTTTCTCAATAGATACAGAGGAAATGCATCTTCCATTCATACTAAGACTCAGTTAATCAGGACTTAATAATAGTCATTGTAGATACTTCCCTGTCCCATGCTCAGTATACACATCTGGTAGTTAAATTCTATCATTTTTCTCCAGCTTTATTGAGATACTATTGAAATACAACATATGTAACCATAAGGTTGTGAGAATTTTATACACTTATGTATTGTGAAATGGTTACCGTGATAAAGTTAGTGATCACTTCCATCCTCTCACATATTCACCATTTTTGTGTGTGTGGTGATAAATTTTAAGACCTTCTATCTTGAAACTTTCAAGTATATAATACAATACTGTTAATTATAGTCACTATGCTGTACACATACCAGAACTTATTAGCTGTATCATTTCTAAGTGCTTTTTCTATTGGTCTTTTCTTTCTGTTCTGCGTCTGGCCTTATCTCTCATTGGAACTACTTGAATTGCCTTTCTGTTGATTTATTTTCTTTTAATGTTGCCCATCTTCCATTCCTCTCCTAAACTTTCTAATATGTAAGTCTGTTTGCTTTCTACCCTTGCTCAATATTTTTCATCAAATTTCCATGGTTTAGAGCATAAAATTTGATACTATGGGGCTCCCTTTACTACTAGACAAATAATCTGACCTCATATTAATTATAAGTTAGAAACATCAAACTCCCAACTTCAAAAACTATCATGCCTACCCATATTTTAGGAATTTTTAACAGTTAATAGCACTAAAGATTATGGCTTATATTTCTATAGCACTTAGTCTGTGATGTGCTATTTGTATTATAAAAGTTTATTTTATAATAACAAGTATTATTATAACCACTTCTTTCTTTATTTAAGACTTTGTTTAGAGAAGTTTTAAGTTCACAGAAAAATTAAGAGAAAGGTATAGAGATTTCCCATATACTCTCTGTCACCACACATACATAGACTTCCCCATTATCAACATCCCCCATCAGAGGGGGGCATTTGTTACAATCGATGAATCTACTCTGACACACCGTCATCATCCAAAGCTCATATTTTAATTGGAATTCACTTTTGGTGTTGTACATTCCATGGTTTGGAAAAATGTGCAAAGACATGTATCTATCATTATAGTATCATACAGACTATTTTCACTGCCCTACAAACCTCTGTGCTCTGCCTATTCGACTCTTCTCTATCCCCCCAACCTCTGGCAATCACTGATATTTTTACCGTCTCCATAGTTTTGCCTTTCCCAGAATGTTATATAGTTGAAATCATTCAGTATGTAGCCTTTCAGATTGGCTTATTTCACTTAGTAATATGCTTTAAGATTCTTCCATGTCTCTCCATGGCTTGATAGCTCATTTCTTTTTAGTACTGAATAACATCTCATTGTCTGGATGAACCACAGTTTGTTTACCTATTCACCTACTGAAAGACATGCTGGTTGTTTCCAAGTTTTGTTAATTCTGAATAAAGCTGTTATAACATCCATGTGAATGTTTATGTGTAGACATACATTTTCAGCTTCTTTGGATAAATACCAAGGAGCACAATTACTGGATCATATGGTAAGAGTATGTTTAGTTTTATAAGAAACAGTGAAACTGTTTTCCAAAGTAGTTGTATCCCTTCTTTCTTGATGAGGTAACTGGAGACACAAGATGTGAGTCATTTTTTCTAAATAAAGGCAGAACTGGGAGTAGAATTCAGTTCTTATGACTGCTAGTATACTGCTCTTTCTAAATTGGAATAACCTTCTTTACATGAATTTTGCCTCACAAAGTCATTCCTCAATACCTCTTAACTACGGATATTTTAGCCACTCTCTGACAGCTTTTGTTTTTTTTTTAATTTTATATTTACCCTTTCCCTCTGGCCCTCCTGTCCTGTGTTCCTGGTTATCAGACACTTTCTCTTGCTTATCTCTTTTGTCTACGTCTTTGTCAGAAGAATGACAGAATTGTGGAAGATAGCAGTTTTCTCTGTTCTTTCTCCTACTCTTAGTCTGGCACCACAACATGGAATATTCTATTTGTATCTACCCTGGAGAACTCATATAACTATGCTCGTGGCTCATTGATAACTAAATAAGGTTCTTTCTATAATTCATCTAGATTAGTTTTCTTTCCCTGTTTAAAATAAAAAGAGAAAACTTTTTTACAATACATGAAATTAGGTTTAAATTAATTTCATCAAGTAACATTTTTGAAAGACATTTATTATCTTCTTTCCTATTCATACTATATTTAGGTACAATTTGTTGTTTTTAATCTAAGAAGAGTTTATAAAACATGCATGGTAAATATACCCAAGAGGATTAAGTTCATACATGAAGGCATGGTGTGCTGGTGTGACTTTTCTAAACCAGCCATTTTTATAGCATTTTAGTATTATCTATTCTAATATTTTAATAATCAAGTGGCAGAATTTCCTTGCATTGTACTGAAATTTCCAAACATGTAGCTAGTCAACATTTGAATTTTGATTGATTGCTTACTGACCAATGGATATAATATTTCAGGACCTTATGCACTTTAGTTATTTGCATGACTTAGTATTTGCTATGGTTGCTGCCAAGTATTCACATTGTTGTCTGTTCCAAATGATAGGAAAAAAGAACCGACAGGCAAACTGGACACCTATAACTTACTTTGTTACAAAAGCAACACATTGAATCATCCAGGACGTACATTAAGTAAACCTGGATTGCACATATTTTTAAATTGAAAATATGAGAATTAATTTACTGAAAACCCCCATGGAAAGTAACTATATGTCACAGGTGCAAAATTAGCAATCTCCAGGTTATAAGATCACAACCCCTAGAGGAATATTTATCTATATGTTTACTTAATATCTAACAGCATGTGAAATTTATTTATTAATATGCCTGCAGGTTTCTCTCTAATCCCACTTCTCAAAGATGCACACACATAGATAAAAAGCCAGGAGGGGGTGAATTGCCCTGGAACTGTTTCCATCTAAGCTGAAAAATATGGTTATAATGGGAAAAGCAGAAGTTTCTCTCCTTCTGACCTTGAACATTTATACGCATCCAAAGTAAAATATGTGGACAAATTCAAAGGCCTTCCTCCATGGCATCTTCCCTGCAATACCCTTGGTCCAATCTAAGTGAGCACTGATTGCACTGTCTTTGATTATAATTTACCTATAGGCCTTATTTTATCATCCCTTTAATTATAGTTTATATGTATCCCTCTATTTCCTTTGAAAGCTCTACATTGATAGAGATCTTGGGGTGATAATTCATTTTAATACATGACACATAGCAAAGTGACTTTGTACATTGGCATCTGCCAAATATTTATTAAATGCATTTGGTTTGAATTGAATTATATTCAAATTATATGTGAAAACTTAAACATGTAAACCAACTATTGCGGGTAATGATATTGAAAAGGAAGAACAAACGTTTTTTTAAACTTGCAAAAAAAATATGTTTCAGAAAGATTTAGAGTGGAATTTTCCAAAGTACTTTCATTTTTCAAGGGAAGCTATAATACGAGATTGTATTAGATCCATCCTTTTCCGACCTTATGTTGTCTAAACAAAATAAAGTATAGAATTGAAGCAACTATCTGAATAATTTAAACCAAAACATTTTTTGCTTCAATTTTCTATCTATTTAGGGTATAACTATTGATCTGGCTTGAAATATCCAATGATTGCCTCAGTGCTATACTTCATTTAGCATGTGTGGACTTAGCCATAATGAAAGAAATCTGCTAGAGGCCATAACAGCTAGACTGCATGCAATAGTAATACCAGACATTTGTATAATGTCTTACACTTCTCATAAAAGTACTTTTACATCAATTATTTCATTAGGGGTCCTCAGGTGGGTGTGTGGGATAAGGAGACTGTGAGACAGGTGGGAGATTTATTATAACTCTCATTTTATAGATATAATAGAGAGGGTTATATTTTGTATGTTTCTTGAAAATGCCTAAATATCTTGCACAAGTCTCTTGCCTATATAAATCTAATTGTTTTAAAAATGAAGGTAAACGTAAAATAGATAGCTAGTGGGAAGCAGCCGCATAGCACAGGGAGATCAGCTTGGTGCTTTGTGACCACCTAGAGGGGTGGGATAGGGAGGGTGGGAGGGGGACACAAGAGGGAAGAGATGTGGGGACATATGTATATGTATAACTGATTCACTTTGTTGTAAAGCAGAAACTGACACACCATTGTAAAGCAATTATACTCTAATAAAGATGTTAAAAAAATAAATAAATAAAAATAAAAATGAAGGTAAAGCTTGCTATATGTAAAACCTATTTGTATACATAGGGGACTTGCTATTCACCTAATGTTGTCAAGGAGTAGGGAGTACCAATTAGACCTTTATAACTGTTAATTTCCAGATATTTGTAAATGTACCATGGGAATATATAAAAGAAAGTTATTTGTTCTAACAAAGGGATTGAAGAGAGTATGCACAGAAGAGATGGCATTTTGAATTGAGTCTTAGAGGGTGAGTTCAACAGTGAGAGAAATGATTAAGGCCAAAAGCAACAGCTCTCAAATGTAAAATTGCCCATCAGAGCTGACAGTCTGTAGCGTGATATAGCTTCATGGTAAGTTACATGGGAGAAAATTACGGAAAATACAACTAGAAAAGTAGAAGTGGGCCAGAGTATGAGTAACCTTGAATTCCAAGCTAAAGATTTTGGCTCTTCTTTTGTAGGCAGTGAGGAAGGTTCTTTGTTTCTGTTTTGTGTTGTTTTGTTTCAGGGTAAAAATGTAGGAAACATTACTCTGACAGGAGATGAGAAGGGAGTTGAGAATGGAATCTTAGGGCAATACTTTCCACACACCTCATAGGACACATACAAAATGTTAACATTTGTATGACACTCTGGGCCAGACTGACAAGGTTGTTCATGGGTGTCGGCTACTAGCTCCCTGAGGTCTGCTCCTCCCAGCCTCCCCTAAGGCTGAGAGAATAACTATAATTTATCTCACTTGAATCCATTAGCTCCACCAACAAAGTGCCTTTTATCCTGCCTTTCGCAAAGGGAGGAAGAAGAGAAGGTAATGAAGGACAAGACAAAGGAAACGAGAAGACAAAATGAGAAAGGAAGCAGAAGTGTGTGGTATCGTAAGTCAAAGGAGAAGAAATATTTTAAAAAGGGAGAGAACCAAAAAGACTTGACCACTATTGAAAAGCAGTCATATGGGAGCTCAATTTTTACAGCCACTATGAAAAGCAGTATGGCAGTTCCTCAAAAAAACTAAAAATTGAAATACCATGTGATCCAGCAATTCCCTTCCTGGGTATATATCTGAAGGAATTAAAATCAGTATCTCGAAGGGATATTTACACACTCATGTTCATTGCAACATTATTCACAATAGCCAAGATATGGAAACAAGCCAAGTGTCCAACAGTGGACGAATGGATAAAGAAAGTGTGGTATGTGTGTGTGTATATATATATATACACACACACACACACACTTCTATTATATATTATATATATATATATATAATAGAAGACTATGCAACCATGAAAAAGAAGGAAACCCTGCTTTTTGCAACAACATGAACAGAGATAAGTCAGACAGAGAAACACAAATATTGTATGATCTCACTTATATGTGGAATCTAAAAAAGCTGAGCTTGTAAAAACAGAATAAAGTGATGGTTACCAGGGCCTGGAGGATGGGGGATTTGGGGAGATGTTGTTTAAGGGTAAAAACTTAAGACTAGTTGATACATAAGTCCTGGAGATCTAATGCACAACAAAGTGATTATAGTCAGCAATACTGTATTAGAAACTTCAAAGTTGCCAAGAGACTAAATCTTAACTGTTCTTAACAAAGAAAAGAAATGAAAATATGTGACATGATAAAGATGTTAGCTAATGCTACTGTAGTAATCATATTGCAATATATAAATGTATCAAACCAATGAATTGTACACCTTAAACTAACACAATGTTACATGTCAATTATATCTCAATAAAACAAACAAAAAAATCAAATTGTGTGGGAGCTAAGAGGACACTGGGTAGGACGATGTGATCCCTCATTGTTAGAGAGCAGTTTGTGTAGCAGAGGGGACATGAAAGGCAGATTAAGTGGTGACTGGGAGGTAAGGAAGTGGTGTGTGCAGGTTACTGGTCTTGTAAGAAGCTGGGTATGGGGAGGAAAATGACAGTAAGCTGGAAGGAGAGGCAAGGATCCTTTGGGAAGTTGAAAACTTGAGTATGTATATAGGTCAAGGGGAAGATGTCAGAAGAGAGAATAGGGCTGAAAACTTGAGAGAAGAGGAAATAATTGATAAAGCAAAATTTGGGCAAATGAGAGAGAGTGGAATTAAACGCATGAGTAGAGGAATTAACCTTGGCATTGGTTAAATAGATGTCTTCCTCTTTATAGACAGAAGTATTGATGAAGTGAAAGAGAGAGAGAGATTTTGAAGGGTGCTGCAGAAATGTGAGAATATTCTCACTCAGTAGCTTGTGTTTTCTCTGTAAAAGAGGATGTGAGAAGGATGGTAATCATTCAACAATTCCTATTGGGGAAAAGGATAGGTGACAAGGTAGAGTGAGGTTAGGGTCAGGTGAATCTATCAGTCATGTTCTCAACACTGCGCTCAACAATGTGCTGGGTGCTGTAGGGGATATAAAATATGTATGATATGAGTCCTGTCCTCAAAGGGAAACACACACACAAATACCTTTAAAGATAAGGAAAACTTTGCAAGCTAAACTATTATTTGCTGAAAAGCAAATAAAAAATCTTATGGAAGAATTGGGGGGGGGTGGTGAAGAAGCTGAGAAAAGCTTCGTTCATTATTTGGATAAACAGAGGATTAGATTGTAGAAAGAAGCAGAGGCCAGTGTAAGGATGGCACACACACCGGATAATAGAGGAAGTGGGTGATGGGGAAAATGACTGAATAAATTGGAAGGAACCAGAGTATAGAGTGTCTGTAGGGAGGATAGAGATGCATGAAGATTAATTAGGTATTTACATGCAGGATGGAGGAGAGTGTGGAGATAATAGAGGTAGAAACATAATAAACCAGGAAACTGTTGCGGCAAACCAGATGCCAGTGCCAGAATGGGGAGAAAGGGATGAATCTGAGATATATTCTGAAGGATGATTTGCTAAAATAATGTGACAGATTGGATATTGATTGGGAGGAAGAAAAGAATAAACTGTGCTTTTAAGATTTTACTTCTGGGAGATAGAAAAATGACGCTAGTGCTGAAATGGAACATCTGGGAAAACAAGACTGCTCTGGGGTGATGATGAGTTTCAATTTGGGGCTTTTTGACGTTTGGGGGAATAGTAGTGAAGATGATGGGTAGGTTTTTGGCATTTCAAGTCTGTGATGGGGAAGTACAGAAGCTTACGATTTGGATTATCACCAAGAGGTCATAAATCAAGCTTTGGGAAACAATCAACCCACCTGAGAAAGTGCTTGGAGAGACATAGGATCAGAGAATTAAGACTATAGTTTCAAGGGGCATTTCCAGTTAAAAACGAAGAGCCTGATAAGGAGGCAAAGTAAATGATGAGAAAGGCTGGGAGACTAGTGAATCGACAGGTTCTGAAACAGACCAAGAAGAAAACTTCAAAGGGCAGACAATTTCATTTCAGTAAAGGTCATGAAGAAATAAAATCGGTAGAAATCCACTGAATCTGACCAAAAGGAGATCATTTTAAACCTTCCAGAGATCAATTTTAGTGAAGTGATAGGAGTAGAAGAGAATGAAGGTACCAGGTAAACAGACAGTTGGTATATAAATATGCTCAATTCCTTCCAAAGGAGAACGTATTCGGATTTCTTAGAGTCCTGAGGAAGTGCTTTAGTGATCATCACTGAAACTGATGGAATGTTGCACTAGACCCTGCTAGCTCCTCACCCCTCAGTCATTCAGAGTAGCTCCATTTATATTATGTGTGTGCGTGTGTGTGTGTGAGCACATGTGCCTGTGTGTATGTGTGTGTTCACACATATACAGATTTAGGAGTTGCCTATAATATTTTATTTGGAGAGGTATTTGGCTAAAATAAAACATAAAATTTAATAATCTGCTCTAGAAGTTTGGCAATTAAAAAGAGAAAAATATTAGATGAGTGCTAGAAAGGATAGCAGGGTAATTTTACAACAGGATATTAGTAACTCCCAATATGTTAGAGAAAACTGGCTGTAGATTCACACATCTCTTATTTTAAACTTTGACTCTATTTGCTAGCTACATGTGTGAGTTACTTAACCTCTCTTAACCTCAGTTCTCTCCAGTCTGAAATGTATACAATGGTATTCACTTCCTGGGGCGGTTGTTAGGATGAGACCGGAGTAGACAAGGGGACCAGTTTCTTTTGTCTCTAATTTCCATTTCAGTGAGTGTGATTTCCACAAACCATGCATTCAGGTGTACAGGAAATGAAACTTCATGCTCTGTAATTAAATTGAATCTCTAGCTTGAGCTCCTATTTCTATTGATGGCAGAAATCTTAGTTTAGTCATTTCCAAGTGAACTCAACAGCTCTGTGTGTTCTCAGACAATTGTTTTAAACCCAATTAAATTCATGATTTACCTCACCACACAATCTCTCCAGTGTGGCATCTAAGATCTCATGGATCTTCTGGGCTTCCGGGTCAGGCATTTATTCCTTGGTCAGCTTGTTGTCATTGGCATCCATTGGGATTTGCCCTCTGACTTCCTCCTGGGCTCTCATCACCCTCTGTGCAGGCGCTGGTTGATATGTGATGGGTCCGGCTGCATCTTCTGATGTTCATGAAACATACCATGCTTCACCTACGGCTGTGTGGCAGCTTCTTACCCTGACCAAGAGTACTCTATCTGTTCACCAACTATTTCTGCCAGCTAGAATATATTTGCCTTTTCAGGGCCATGTGAAAATATGAGTCTCCCTTGGCGACATGTTAAGGTTTGAGGGATTGCCCTGAGCTCCTTCAGACCTGCCTGGCCCCTCATGTCTAGTTATTACTGTACCAACTCTCAGATTCCCCATTAGGTGCTTTTCTTTAAGAAATAATGTCCTTCCAGACTACACTCTGGGAAGCTAAACCCTGGTCTTGAATTTACAAACCTAGCTGAGGTTTCTCTGCTTATACCCTCCGGAAAACAACAGGAAAAAGGGAACACCTTACATAGTTCTCTTATAAACCCACATAAACCCGATGTTCAAAAGCTGTGCTCTTGCTTTTCTCACAGTGCCCTGCACCCGCTCCTTCCCTCCTGCCTACAGCACCTAACGTGGATCTGGGCAAAACCCTGCTTGCATTTGGTCGTTGATATTTACAAAACCTTTCTACCCACAGCCTGGATCCGTAGTAGGTGAACTTCCTTGGATGTTTTGCTACCTTAGCAATCTTCTTGAAACCTGGTCTTTGATGGAGCTGGATGCGTCAACTGGACAAAGGCCTGTCAAGCTGCTCTAGAGGTTAAGGCCAGTTTAATGCCAAGTGATGGCACTGAAGTCTTCTCCCCTGAATATTGTGTGTTTTTGTTTTGTTTTGTTTGTTTTTACATCAGGCTACTCACATAGTCATGGCTCAAGAAGGAAATGAATTAATTCAGATCATAGAGGTTTGAAAGGTAGTTACAGGTCAATGTAAGGGCAGCCTAGGTTATCCTGCCCACCTGGTTTTATCATCCTGGCATAATTTGGTCCCTCTCCCAACCTTTTAAGCACAGATATGCTAATTTGGTTGCTTAGCAATCATTCAAAATGGAACATCTCTATTGGACTGCTTTAATTAAACCATGGTTTCCTGGTATAGTCATTTGATATCAGGATAGCTGAGAAAACTGCCTTAGCAGCTTCAGAAAGGGACACAGAGACTAGTAGTTATCCTACATCCCAAAATTGTGATGGTGTGTTTCTTATTTGGTCTGTGAAAACCTACCAACACTCACACACACACGCACATTCCTTCGCACCCGTTTAAACAACAAAGAATTGCCACTCCTCGTGCTGGCATAACTCTGAGAGTAACTCACTGTTGGTTTTGGCTTTAATTCTAGTTGTCTGAAAAGTTTGCTCTGCAGGATTTCCAGTTGACTGTCTAAGGATCAAATACCCCTCTGCACCACTCATTTTCTAAGCCACACTGTTTGATGAATTGTTCTCTTTGTCTCTGTCTCTCTGTCTCTTTTGGGACTGATTCAAGGACTAACTCAATAGTGTTCATATTTCCCCATGACTATAATTTGTCTAGGATTCATACCAACTAAACTAATTCTATGAATACCATATTTATTAGAAGTCCTTTTTCATGAAACAGGCATCTGTCTCTACCACTCCAATTTGTAGTTTTTTTAACTAGTAGTATTTAATATTGTTGCATAAAGACTTTCTGAACTCACTTTCCTTATTGTTCTAGAATTTTGAGAAAATATTTTTATGACCTCCCTAGGATTTTTCTCTTGGAGAACCAGTGCATTCAAACGCATATGTTTTGATGTCTTTGGACAATGTAAAGTTTTTTTAAAGTCGTTTTTATAAAGACCACAAGCCTAAGTATGTTTAAACATTGAAGATAAAGCAATAGAGGAATGAGAGAAATAAAAGACACTGAGACTAAGCCTCGTCCCAAAAGAATTATGAAGGCACACACTCTGGTCCTCAGATAATTAAGCTCATTTTTCACAAGAAAGAAGTTTTCCCTTCTGTAAATGAGAGGAAGAGTGAAAGCCCAGAAAAAACGGGAAATCAAGATTGAGGTAGAGCCAGAATGTGGAGAGCTCACTCATGGGATAGTTTCACTCTCATCTCAGAAACATGAGAAAGAAATCAGCATGAGCTTTGGTGTCAAACTGAAACATTTTTTATTTGGCATGATGCTAATGAGAACTGAAACCAGCATGATTTCCTGCCCCTGTGTTAAACAACACTGAACAAGTATAAGTAATTTAATTATGTTCTCTAGAAAATACTTGCTACCGGAAGAAAAGTCTATGACACAATGAAAAGAGCTTACTTATCGAAACTAACAGTTTGCTCATCAAGACTCCATTCACCAGTTTCTCCTTGCTGTTCCCACCCATTCAAAGGTACAGTGTCATAAACTCAACCCAGTCCCAACCAGTTAGCCACCTTTCAAAATATATGCATTGAAATTGCTCAACCCAGACCCTAAAAACCTATAACTATCCTCCCCTAAATCCCCTTTTGAAGGTGCAGCCGAGATTCTGTCAAAGTGATGTTAGCCTCTTCTGTAGTAGTTCTAAGAAACTTAGTTTTGCTTTATCAACAGGTTCATCTTGAGGTCTTTTAGGTGGCTGGTGGTCAACCCAAACTGGATTTTAATTGCCCCTTTACATAACTAAAGGTAACTCATTTAACTGATTCCAAATATAAAATATATAGACCCAAGATTTTCTCTAATAATACCTACATATATGGATTTCATAGTAGTGCAAATAGAACTCATGAATGAGGCAGCAATGCATCTGTGAATAATGTTCAAAAATTCTTACTTTCCTCCTAAGTCTTGTAAAGTGTTTGTTATGAACTACATGTGTCTAGGACTCCTTAATAGGGTACTGTCTGATCTTTACTTACTTTTTCTATAACCTTGGGTAATTTGCTTTTCTTATCAGAGCTTGAATTTCTTCTTTAGTAAAATGGGGTTGATCACTATGCCACAAAGTTATTGGGAGGATTAAAGGGGTCCATGTAGGTAGAGATCCTAGAATAATCCCTAGCATATGGTACAAATAAAATGTGTTGGTTCTATTCTTCTTTTTTGTATATTTCCTTCTTTAAACTTGGAAGTTTGCCATATGTTGAGAAAAAGTATAACTAGTTCTCATTTTTCTATATCGCTGGACAGAGAATCTATGAAAGTGAAGTCTTTGCATATCCCCACCCCCCAGCAAATATTCTAATGTTCTTAAGATTATTTTCACTGTGGGAGAGGAAGGCAGAATTTCTCTGACTGAGAGAAAGCCATAAAATGTCCCATGGCTCCTTAATTACTGGGAAATAGCACATCTACCTTTTAATTTAATTAGGAGCTACAGAATTTAACACTTTTTTCTGGTAGTTGATCTTTCTATTACATCTTTTCCTATCACATGTAGTATTTTTAGTAAACACTGAGAATTTGGGTGACAAATGACTTGTACAAATTTCAAAAATTCAAATTAAGAATTTTACCTGTTTCTTAATATAAATTCTAATTCCCCTTATGTTTGACTGACAATGGGTTAAGACCCATTGGGAAACACTAGATGTTGCCATATTTTTGTATCCAAGTTTAAGAGTGTTTTTCATAGCTGGAATTTCCCTTTCTTTCCCTCTCTGTCCATTTGTATCCATCTGCTTCTCTCTCCCAAGCACATATCTGTGCCTGTACACATGCACCACACACACACACCTGTCTTTCTTCCCTTCCATGCTTTCATGTCACTGACTTTTACAGAATCTATGCTTAAGCAGTCTGGACAGCAGCAATCTAAAGACAGATTCCATCAAGCTCCTATCTGTTAGAACCTGCAGCGCTTGCATTTGGATTCGATATCTAACAATAATGTGGTATTTTATAAACATTAGTGAGGATGATTTTGCACTGGTCAGCAAAGGTAAAAAAATAGGTGCTTTGGGAAAACAAATAAAAAAGGAATTGGATCTGTCTCAATAAATTGCACAAATTGTAAATATCCCAAAGATGCAGCCGCTTACTCTGGCATAGGAAAATAAAGCTGACAATTACGCTTTAGAATGAATAGGTGAGTAATACGATGGCTAAAAATTTTCCTTACAATCGTTGTTTTATTAAGTGCAGCACAGTATTTGTTTATTAAACACAGTTTCTGTTTCATCTGTCTGTTCAGTTCTTCAGATATCATTTTAACAATGCCAATTAAGATTTACATTCAAGTCATGATTCTTTTCTATCCTGGTTTGGGTCTGCAGATACACTTGTTCCATCAATTTAAACATAATTATAGAATAATCTTTCACAAATATTATACTTAATAACATTAAGGCATTTATACATTCTGGTCCTTCAGTTATACACATTAAAAGTTCACTTGAAATTAGAGAACTTTGAATATTGGAATATCTTTTTAAGACATCATATAGGGTTTCCAGCATAGTGTGCATCAAAGCCCTAGAATTGGCCATGGTTTGTCAGGATTACACAGCCTGGACAAAGTCAGAAGCAACTTGAAAGAAATGATTTCTGGCTTTAGCAAGGCACAACTTAGCTTGATTATGAGCTACACATTCCTCTTTGGTTTTAGAGATCAGAACCTGACATTTTACTCAGGCTAGGGTCTGAACAGAGTTTTGTGTAATGGGAAAAGTGACAGTCCTTTTAAGTTTTACAAGTACATGCTGTAATGCAGAGACTCTATGTACAGGAGTTTGCCATGACAAAATCTATAATTCAGGCCATTGTTTTGACATGAATTAACAGAAATATCACAACAGACAATTTTTAGTCCCCTCATGGAATGTAGAGTCCTAAAAATCTGCTGCTTAAATTAGCACTCAGGGAAAACGTAAATTCCCATGACTTTTTTTACAGTTGTATAAGTTCCAACAAATGTGAATGCGCAAAGTAAATTTATTGCTGTATTTTGAGGGACTGTCTCTTATTTTTAAACATTTTCCAACATTTAATCTACATCAACCTTTTTTATTTATTTATGTCAGCACTTTTCATAACTACTACGAAAAAAGTTCTCATAAACCAAAAAGACATGTTGTTCTGTTGTATAATGGTGGGTAAGAAAGATGGTAGAACTTGGTACTGGAACAATGTGGTCTGTTTGATTAAAATGTTATTTCTTTTCCTTTAGCCTTTAAAATAATGTTCTAAACATTAAAACAAAACTTAACGAACTTTGCACAGTGTTGATGGTTAATATTAGTTTGGTTAAAATTTCAGTAGATATATTATTTTTAAACATTTTGGCATTTATAGAAGTAAATTTATTAAATGTGTGGGACTAGATATTTTTCAAGACTCTCATCTGCTTTCATAATTAAAATCAAAGGATAATTAAATTTAATAAATATTCACTTCCTCACTGTCTTTTTAGAAAAATATTTATTTCTACAAAACAAGCTCCAGCTATATTTCTCTAAAAATATCCTATAGTGGCTTTGCAACTTAGTCAACGTATTTTACCATTGTATGCTCTGACTTTGATCTTTTGTACTATCTAAATGTGCAACTAGGTTTATTTTTCCTACTAATCTTTCTGAGCTATATTTCCATATTCTTGGGGGCACATTGATTTTGTATTGTCAAGTGATAGCACCAAAACATCACTCTCAACTTTCTGCACTTAATTGTAATATCATTTATTGATAAGTGACAATGTATCTCTCCTATATTGCCCAGAACAGTCCTCGCGTGTATTTTTGTCCAGCCTTAATTATCAGTTATGTACCTGATCCTCTTTCACATATATCCTGGTTTCAATGATAAGAACATCTATTTTGAACTTGTCAGAACCACCTCAAAATAAGTAAGATTCATATATTATAACAGAAATTCTCCCGCTCCCTCCTTCTGGAATTTTTCTTATTTTTTTGTCCTTAAAACTATACTTCCAGCTGTGAATAAACATAGACATAGATAAACATTGTTGATGCATGACCTTTGCCCAGATGTGATGGTAGGTAGATGACACTGCATTGAGCAAATGAAGAAACTGCTGCTTGGATCTGCACTCACTTAAGAGGAAAGATCATTTCTCCGTTCTTGCTATTTAGCCAAGCATTTACTGTGGGGATTTCCAAAGACCTAGTATTAGAGTTTCTGTCAGAAAGTTGATGGTCATACACACATATCTAGAAAGCAAATAGTTTGAAGTCAGAGGGCATAACTCGTTGCATTTATTCCATTCATGTTGTTAATTTAAGGTGTGCTTTCTATTTCAAAAGGTCAGGAAATATCAGTTTGATAGCTCATTCTTGTTATACCTAATATTTTCTTTACTTTACATGCAAACACATCCAAGAGCCCAAAAGAAGCAAAGGAAAATCATGTAAATTGCCTGATCTTTGTTCAGTGCAAAAGCTGAACTTAGCAGCTCTGCTCATCCAGCTCCCAGAGAAATCAAACATCACGGAAAGTTTTGCCTTGCTGCATGGCCTTTCTGGCCTTACATTTGAACAACAGAAGGTGTAAAAGAGCGATGAGGGCTGAAGCAGAGATCATATTCCCTGGTGATACAAACCCCTTATCTTGTGATTACCCCCAATGGTGTGCTAGAGCTGGCTCTCCTGGCTTGGGAAAGCAAATTGTGAACACCTTTCTCTGAATTCAGTGACATTATGTTGGTATATGAAATCAGCATGGTGGGAACATTTACACAAAAGATATTGGCAAATACTACAAATCAAGGAATTTTTTTTTTTTCTTGAGGAGCCAACTATTAAACATTTCCTAGAATACCATGGATTACCTCTCTCATTAATCTGAGTTTACTGATTATTTTAATTTACTGCATTATATTTATGACTGATGATTTGTAGTTAATAGTGGAAGAAGATACCTATGCATTGTCTCATATTGTGTATGGATATTTTCCTTTGCACAAGTGGGATCATTCCTTTTCTATCTTTTTTGCACCTCATGTTTCTCACTTAATAATATATCCTGGGTGATTTTCCTAAGTCAGCACATCAAAATCTACTTCATTTGTGTTAACAACTACATTACAATCCATAAGTGAATAGCTTCACCAAAGTTTATTTACCCAGGTCCCTTTAGTTGAAAAAAATAGCTAGTTTCCAGTTTTTAGCTATTATAAAGAATGCTGTGTTGATCACTTTTTTTCACACTCTACCTTTGTGTAAGCCACTTTTATATACCTACAGAAATATATAAAATGCTGAGTTAAAATGTAGGTGCATTTTATATTTTGATCGATATTGTTAATTTGTGCTCCTAAAAGTATGAGTACAATTTGGCATCATTTAAAGTATCATTTGAAATGGTAACTCTTTTCTTTTCCTTCTCCTCTACACTCCCCACCCCTACCTTATTTTTCTTTAATGGCAGGCTAGATCAGATTTGAGATGCAACATTAGGCATAGGTAATTTTCATCCTTTCAGGGATATATTTCTAGTAGGAGGATAATATAACACAGATAAAAATGTTAGTGTTCTTTTAAAAATTGTGTAAACATTTTTAAAAAATTTAAAAAATCTCAGTGTTCTTTTAAATTTCAGCAAATAATTTTGAAGTGCTTACCTATGTATCAGGCACTATGCTTAGAAGATTCTTTTAAATAGATTTAAAAGGCAGACCTGTTCTCTGACCTCACGTAGCTCACATTCTAATAGGAAAGTCAAAACAGAGTCAAATGTATTTGGCAATCCATCCACTCGCTATATTTGTTAGGCCATTCCTTCTGCAACACCCTGGTCCACTTTTCTAAACTCCTTTTAAACCAGTTGTTCTTGGATATGATCCCATCCTTCCCCATCATGGGAATTCCCTTTTCCTCTTTTATGTATTGCATCTCATCTTCCCTTTTCTTAGCTTTTTTCCTTATTTTTGATACAGCACATCTTCCCACAGCTAAAAGGTGCATGGAAAGTACATTTTTTTTGACACTTAGCTTTGTTAAAATGTCATTATTCTCCCCTCATACTTTCTATATCCTAGCTTGGTTAAGAATTCTGGTTGGAAATAAATTTCTCTTCGAATTTTACA
The DNA here is from genome assembly GCF_965194805.1 of Balaenoptera borealis. NCBI lineage: Eukaryota > Metazoa > Chordata > Mammalia > Artiodactyla > Balaenopteridae > Balaenoptera > Balaenoptera borealis. The sequence continues at coordinate 14,575,342 of NC_138870.1, forward strand.
GAATTTGTTCTATTATTTTCTAGCTTTCACTGCTGCTGTTGAGCAATCTGATTGGGAGCGTAGGACCTCTAGTTTCTCTCTTAAATTTTAAAGAGATGTTTTCTTACGCTACATATTCTTCAATTTCCAAATGAAATGTCTTAGAGTGGACTTTTTAAAAAGTTCATTTTGCAGAGCACTTGGTAGATCATTTCAATCTGGAAAATGATTACTGATTATTATATGATTCTTACAAAAATAAGTATGTCGATTAGAGCAAGATGGTGTTAAAATGATCTGTTCTAGGTGTTGGATAAAATAGGAATGCCAATGATCCTAGGAAATAGTTTGTATTGTTTTCTTTCATATTTTCTTCACTTCTATAGTCTGTCTTTTGGTAACTCTTCTTATTTAGATGTTGGAGACCCTGGGATTATCCTCTAATTTTCTTTTCTATGCTCTTATATGTTCTTTCTCTCTTCTTTTCATTCACTTTCAGAGAGATTTCTTCAACTTTTTATTCCCATCCTTGATTGATTTTTAAAATTTCTACTATCACATTATTAATTTCCAAGAACTCTTTCTCATTCTCAGAATTTTACCTTCTTAATGGCATACTCTTTTTGTTTTAGGGAAGCTTAAAATATGTATATATATATATATGTATATATACTATATATAAACATATTAATCACTCTAAAGATAGTAATTACAGATATTTTTCTTTTAGGTTTTCTTCTACTCCCTACATGGTATCTTTTTCATTAGCAATTGTTTCAGACAATTTGGTCTTATTTCTCACGTTCAAGTTTGCTGTTTCCCTAAATTGTGTAGTGATCCTTGTTTCTCTGTTCATGTTTAGGCTGAAATACTCAAAAGCTAATTTTAAGGTCAGCATGCATAGCTGAAACTTATTTATTGGTGGGTCTCATAAAAGGATTATTGAGTAAGAACCCAGCTGTTTTGTCAGTGACCTCAAATTGTCATATCTGTAGCCATTTTTCCTCAGCTGGTCAATATCCCCAAAGAGGAATCCTTTAATTCTTTGTTAGTAGGAGTGGAGAACTGGAGAGGTGAGATGTAATATGAGGTCAGGCAGTTTTCTGAAAGATTCAGGTATGAAGGGGGTTGGCAGTCTTTTTGCCTGATGTCCCTAGAGTCAAGACACTCTTTCAATTCAGCTCTCCAGAAAAATCTTGTCTTCTGCCAGGCTCTGCAGTCTGGAAAAGGGCAGATCTGAGGTCTAACTGCTTAAAAACATTTCTAATAATCCGTCTGTTTTTAAGCACTAGTTCCTGAGTTCTGAGGTGTGAATTGTCTTGCTTCTCATTGGCTTCCCTTCCTGTGAACACTTCGGTTTTAGCATCCTCAGCTCTAAGGCAATCATGTCTTGTCTATCCTCTCAACATCTTCAAAGTATTGTTGACAACTTTCTTCTGCTGAAACCTCTTTTCCTTTCTCTGGCCTTTTTTGTTACTGTCTGTTACTGTCATTTTATGGCCTTTTTTGTTACTGTCTGTTACTGTCATTTTATGGGTTATTGTAAGATAGGAAGGATAAAGACCTTGTTAAGTTGGCTACATTGAACCACAGAGCTTTCTAATAACACACCATGCAGACAAAGCTCAGCTTTCGGTGGACATGGCCAGCACTCAGGAAAGGCAGAGCAGGCAGTGCTGTGGGAAATGCAGTTAGAAGAACACGTATCACTTCCTGCACTGCCACAGGGAGGTTCCTTCTCTCCTTTGAATATTCCCTGCAATAGAAAACATTTCCCAATTGCCTGAAAGAGACCTTTCTTAACTTTCAGATGTATTTGTTTCTGTTATGAGTTATGCATAACTCATTTCAGAAAATTTGACAAGTGAAGAAAAATATAACCAAGTATATATTCTTATCATTTGTTCTAATCTTTCTTTCATTACTATTATTGCAAGATATCCAGTCTTTTGTAATAATTTCCCCAAGCTCACTATATTTTCGGTATAGATTTTATTTATTGTAAGGGAAATACACAAAAAAGTGCATATATACATTTTAAAGACAAATAATAAACATTTATGTACCCCCTCCATAGCTTATGAATTTAAAAGTATTTGTGTTATCTTATTGCCCAGATTATGAACTCCTTGAGGATATATAATATTGGAAACTTAGCTTTTCCAAGTATTTTACACTTAATGTATGTTTAATTTACTCATCAAAATAAGCATATGAGGTAGATATTAGTATTAGCTGTCTTTTAGGTATTAGGAAACTGAGGCTAAGGGTGGTTGAGAATTCTGGCCAGGTAATAAGAGGCAGATATGGTATGTATCTATTATATGTCAGGGTACAGTGAAGAGGCCAACTCACAAAACAGTTATTTGAACAGAGCAAATTTACTATAAAGAACTGTTACCCAGGTATAATGGTTAACTAGGTCAGCAGTCCCCAACCTTTTTGGCAGCACGGACCGGTTTCGTGGAAGACAATTCTTCCATGGACGGCGGTGGTGGGGATAGTTCAAGCGGTAATGGGAGCGATGGGGAGCGATGGGGAGCGACAGATGAAGCTTCCCTCGCTCATCCACTGCTCCCCTCCTGCTGTGCGGCCGGGTTCCTGTATCGGTCTGCGGCCCGGGGGTTGGGGACCCCTGAACTAGGTAACTAAAAGGGTAAAAAGAAAATTCTAAGGTGTGAAGGAAGTAGCAACTGTAAGAAACAGCTACTACCTCTAGAACTGAGGAAGAAGGTAAAGGTATTGGAATTATTACAACCTAGAAACTTAAAGGAAGGTCTCTGTGGTTCCAAAATGCAGATCTTTGAGGAAGAGGCACTGCTCAGCTGGCTTCAGTGTTTCTGACCCTAAAGGAGGGGTTCTGTTGCCCTGGGACCCAGAACTCTGAGAAGCAGGTGCCAGCCAGGTATTGGTGTTGCTGGGGAACCTTGAGGAGGCTGATTCTGCAAGCATAGAACAAACTACGAGTTGGATTAAGCTGCTGCTATGGGCTGGAACTGCTGCTACCAGGGTGACAAAGTGTGGCTGGAGGGATGTTCACAAGAACTATACCCAGATAGCTGACAAGAAATGTACAGTAAGAGGCAAGAAGTAGCTGCTTCTTCCTCCTCCAGCCTCCTAGTCTCCCTCTATCGCCCTGTATTGGCAGAGTCTACATGGAGCCACCTGGCAAAGCAGAAAGAAGTATGGCTGGTGAGTCTCTGCTTCAGCATCACAAAGTCAACAACAGAAGGTTGGATTTAGATCTGAGAGACAATAACCTAGTAACTGGCATATTGGTGCAAAAACTTAATTTATAATTGAGGTAAAATTTGCATGAAGTGATACACATTGTGCTCAGTGTGAAAGTGCTGAATGGATGGTTGGTGAGTAGACCATCTACAAACACAGGTGAATAACCTCTGATTAGGTAGAGAGAAGCATTTAAATAAATACACCTGGCAATTGAAAGACCGATACTGAAAAATGGGTTCACAATAGTTAGAGAAAAGGTCTTCAGATCGTCTGACCTCCCCAAAAAGCACTCAAGTCATTTTCTGGGTGACTAAAACAAGTGGCTTTGACTTGGCCAGCTCCTATTTCCCACTATTCACTAAATTAACACACTCTTGGCTGAATATAGTCTGTGTTTATTCAACTGCTCTACGTTGTCATTTTTAAAAGTTTTTACTGATGAAATAATTAAATGTACAGAGGATTCTGCTTACTGGAACCCCTTTGGGATATGGTGACTTGAATCTATTAACTAACTCACATAGTGACAAAGAGCCCTGAAAAAACATGTATTAAAGAGGCTTCTTTCATTTTATATTTCCTCATCCAATTCAAATTTTGAATCTGTAACAAGTACAATCTAAATCTAGATGAAGAGGGTATTTTATATAAAAAGATCTTGGCTAACCTTCAGTAATTGTTCTTTGTTGATTTAACAGAAGTATAGCTCCTTTGACTTTCTGTTTGGTCTCTTGGGACTAAGAGCTACAGAGATTACTTGAACTCTCAAGTTCAAAGCTCAAGTGGATGTTGCGTGTAAATGCAGAATCACATGGAACAAAGGGGTTTTGGAGTCCACTGGGGAAGAACCCTGAGCTCAGAATTGGTTCCTTCTGAACAAGCCCTCTGAGAAACCTCCTAAGATGGCACAGTTACCCAATGCTGTGACTTGTAGGACAGAGCCACTGGCCGCTGCTTCAATAGGGAATAATTATAGGAAGTTACCAAACAGCACAAAAGCTCTAGGAAATAGCTTTCCCTGAAGAAATGTGAATATCATAAAAGTTTATGTAATATCAGATTCTAGATAATATCTTTCATTCTTCAAACTAAAAATAGTGCTTCTTACAAATATTTTTACATGACTATATACATATAATTCTTATTGGTGAAAATAAAAAAATATTTTAATAAACATATTTTATAATTTGGAATTTATCATCTTCTTTTCCCCTTTTGTACTTATTGTTTCACTGATGTACAGGATTGGATCAATGCCAGGCTCAAGGCTGGCACCTAATAAACATTTGATTGATAGGTGGATTGACTGATTCTGCCAACCAAAGAAAACAATGGCTGATATGGCTTTACTTAATATGTCTTTCAAATAAGACAATCTGTGACTATAATAGCAGTTTTTACCTCCAATAAAAATAAATCAAGGTTACTTGAAGAATAAGATTATTTTGGGTTCAAAGGAAGTCATAATTTTATAAATAACACATCATTCCAAAAATTACTCAAAGAAAAGTGAAGTGATTTGGTTTGCCTTATTCATTAAGTAACAATCAAGATGAATTCTATGTTAGCCTAATAGATAAGTTGTTATTTGCCATAAAGTTTTTCTAAAAGAAAATTGAGGTTAAAATGGGAATTATGTATATAAATAAAGCTGGCTTTATTATGACACATATTTAGTACAAATAGCTAGCGTGGTTCATACAAATCTATATTAGAGAACTGTTTTGTTCAGTGTATTCATAAATCATCAGGAATTGGAAGTTAAAATTAAACTTAATAATTTAACAAATAGTATAAAATAAGAACATATAACAAGCACAGAGAATGATAGAGAGAAAATGAAAGCAGTATTTCTATGATGAAAAAATACATGCATAAATTGATTGGATCTGCTTGGTCTATTCCAGCTGGTGCCAGCACATTTCATATTATGATGATGTGCTGTAATGGAAACTTTGGAATATTTGGGGCGTTCACCTAGGGCTCTTTCCTCTCCTTCTTTTACATAATTCTGATTTTGACTTGGTCTGTGTCAGTCCTCTGGACTTGATTTTGGGAGATGGATAAACAAGACATTTATTCTGTAGGGATGGAAATCCACTGAAAGATTTTAATATAGGGGAGGGTCCTGAAAGATTTGCATTTTAGAGTGATTTGCCTTATATTTTGGAAGTGGACTGTAGGATAGCCTGGAGGCAAACTGACCAATTAAAAAGTTATTGTAATCCTAGAAATGATAAGGACTTGAAATAAGGCAGGTAGAGAAAGAATGGAGAAAATGAGACAAATTAAGAGTTTGAAGGTGGAAGTATTTACAAAAACTTGGTTCCCAACTAGAAATAGAAAGTGAGAAAAGAAGAGGCTTTTAAGTTGATGAAGAAGGAATCTAAGATGAAAGTAAGCAGTTTTGGGGTTTTTGGTGTTTTGTTCTGTGTTGTTACCTGTGTTATATACTGATGTACCTATTCCAGACTAGTGCCTGGCACATAGAAATCATTCAATAAATATTTACTGAAAACATGAGTAAATGAGTAGTGACTTAGGAACTAGATGGATGGTGGTGCCATGAGACATATAAAAGCAGAAACTAAGTTGGGATATGAAGAACATTGACTGTTTAATTTTAGAAATCTTAAGTTTTAGGGAACTTAGAAATATCAGTTTAGAAATACTGGTCATCTAAAATAGTTTTAAACCACATGATGGAGAAAGGCATGGGTTGAAGCACTGGAAAGTGATTAGCATATCAGATTGGTTAAAGTGGTCACCATGGTTCAGATTATCTTGGAAACATATGATGACTAGAAAAAGTAAAGGGCCAAGGATAAATCTCCAAGGAATTCTAATATTTAAGGAGTGTAGAGGGGACTAGAAATTGCAAATGAGTAGGTGTTCCAAGAAGTAAGAATAACAGTGGTGCATGATGTCACAGAAATCCAAGGTAAAAGGGTTGCAAGAAGGAAAACTTGAACAATATTGTTAAATGCTTGAGATACGTTCAGCAGAATTAATACTATATATTTGGCAATTATCTGGTTCATTCTTTCATTCTTTCATCTTCATTTATTTAATGAGCTGACATTTTGGACTATGTACCAGGCATTTAATTAGGCATTTTGCTACAGACTGGTGCCATAATGTTATATAAGATGGACATGGTCCCTGCCCCCAGATACTTTACAATCTAGTGAAAAAGAGATGAAACAAGTAGAGAAATATGTGAATGGTATTGTTTTATTTATGAAACGTATTATGAAATAATGTATTTTATTAAGAAAATGATAAGATATTATAATAGAGTTATGAAGGGATGGAGAGGTCGTGTACATCAGATAGAGTAATAAACAAGATTTTCTCTACAGAGGTAGCTTTCAAGCTGGGAGCTGAAGCATGAGAAAGAGCCATCCATGCAAAGATCAGATAGAAGAGCATTCTGGGTTGAAGGAAAAATCAGCATAAAGGCCCTAAGTCAAGAATGTGCTTGGTGAGTTCTAGAAAATGAAAGCTCGGTGTTGCTGGAGCATTGTAGGCAAGGGAACAAGTGCTGGGAGATGAGGTCAGAGACATATAAATCCTTCCCTGTAAGGATTTAAATGTCAGGTTAAGAAATCTGCATTTTATTCTAAGTGCAAGAGGATCCCATCATTTCATAACATTTTAAACATGATCGTTAAGCTGCTGTTATGAGGGGAAAGGCTTAAAAATAGTCAAGATTGGAAGTGGGAAGACTGGTTAGAAAATGGTGGCCGTTGTCTAGATGAGGCGATGATGGATTAGACTAAAATGGTCATAATGGGGAAATAGAGGATGGATAGATTTGAGCTCTATTGTGGAGTAGAGCTCATAAGATGGATAAACACTGACTGGGAGCTAGATTCACTTAAACCAATTTGCCACGTTTTTGAAAGCACATTTCCAAATGCCCAATTTATAAAACCTTAGAAGAAAAGTTAGTAGATACAGAATGAATGGCTGGTCTGGACAAGGGGTTCACGACGGAGACCAGGGCAACACAATGGAGGCCATTGAAGGCTAGTGGGGAAGAGGTAAACCAACTGCTTCTAAGAGGAGGGCTAAACTGAGCATGGGTCACCCTCACAAATGACTGAATAGATGACTACCTCCCCACCCATCTGTGCAGCAAATTCCAGCATAAAATAAGTAATCTAATGGACTTTCTTTGACTTTATATATGACTATTTGAAGTCTGTTGAATAATACTATATTGCCCAACCACTTATCAATACTGTAAATCTATGCTTCGAAAAATCTGTTTGACCTCCTTATCTGCTCATCAGTGTTTTACCTGCTCAGCTCCCTTTCTCATTTCCTTCAAAGACTACTCTAAACATTTCCCACTTTTCCTAATGTTCCTACCCAACTTTCTTTTCTCTCTTTGTTGGTGTTCCAACAAAGGACTTTAGGTATGATGCTGATCAATTTCTTACCTCACTAACTATAAAATCATCTGTACCACATCCATTCTCTTATCCTTCCCTATAATCTCAGAGGCTGATATGTTCTTCTTCCTATTCAAGACCAGCAAGATCACCTTTGCCCTTAATTCTACCACTTTATGACCCCTTAGGGATATTGTTCCAACGGTTATCTCCTCTCTTTTCTATCTGTAAATGCCATACCCTATCAGGCCCTGTTCTTCAAACAATAATCATCTCAAGTCTTTCTCATCAATGAAAACAACCTTCCCCCTTAATTCAAATTAAATTATTAATTCCTTCAACCTGCATCCAAAATTTTTGAGAAACATATACAGACACATATATGTATGTATTCAGCTACAACCTGATGCTATTTACTTCCTGCTCATACCCACTGCTCACATCTGATCTTGCTGCAGTCAGTAAGGGTTCCCAACTGCCAAATGTAATAAGTGGTTTGTGGCCCTTATTTTGTCAGTTTTTTGCTGCAAATTCTTGACTCTGCAAATCATCTCCTTTCTATTTGAAATTGTTGAAGTCCTTGTATTCTATGATACCAGTATCAGATTTTTCAGTCTCCTCTGTCACCTCATTTTTGATACGTCCTTTAAATGCTGTGGTTCCCAACCTTGGACCATGACCTGTTTTATTTTATACACTATCTTTGGGTTACTTTATATAGTCTCAAAGTTCCAATTATCACCTACATATGGCTGACCCCCAAATTAGATATAATCTGTTCCTTAAGCTTTAGATTTCCAACGGACCTTACTATCTTAGTATATCTTAATAACGTATTTGCCACATCTGAACTTACTATCTCCCCTAAGCCTGCTTTCTCCTTTATGTAGATACTATCTTAGCTGATGGCCTGTCCATTGACCAAGGTTATGAGACCAGAGAGTAACTCATGATGTCTCCCTCATTCTTATCGCTAACCACATGCAGGAGTTTCTACTATGGATGTCTTGGCTCTGTTGCCTCCTTACCATCACTGTGGCCACAGCTCTAGGCCAGCCCCCCATTATCTCTGAACCAGTGTAAGAGCCTCCTAACCATGACTCTTACCTCTAGTCTTTCCTACATTCTTCCTTCTCCTGGACTGTTCATTCCACTACCAGCCCCCACCATCACCCACAGCACGCCTACTCCATGGCCTACACAACAGGGCATCTAAGGCTCTCTATGATTCGACTGGGGACTTTGATTGTCCCTTTATCCTTTGCTACTCTCTGCCTTCCTCTTTATGCTGCCATAGCCTAAGTTGCTTATGTTCCTCAAGAAGATGATCTCCAGTTGTTGCTTATGGTTTCCCTCTGCTTGTAAAACCACTTCCCACCCTTCATACAGGTCAGAGTGCTGGTATCTATCATCTCTAAGACAATTTTCCAACCCTTCTTATCATGTCCCAAGTTTGTTGGTATCTTTTCCCTGTATTTTCTATAATACCCTCTGTAGAAATGTATTTCTTTACTCACCATATTAAAATATGTAATACACACACATCTTTACCAATTAGAGTGTAAGGACCTGAGGGTAGGAGTTGTGCATTTTTCCCAGAAATTTACAAGTTGCCTAAGACACGATGAAGTCTCAAAAATATTAATTGATTTTATTTATTTATTTTAATTTTAATTTTATATTGGAGCATAGTTGACCAACAATGTTGTGTTAGTTTCAGGTGTACAGCAAAGTGATTCAGTTATACATATACATGTATCTATTCTTTTTCACATTCTTTTCCCATTTAGGTTATTACAGCATATTGAGCAGCATTCCCTGTGCAATACAGTAGAAAAAAATATTAATTGAATAAACACATGAATAAATGAATCTGTGGTTGCTAAGGCTCTGGGTAAATACTCTGCCAAAAATACCAACAAAACAAAAAATTTTCTGAGTACACTCTGATCCCTGCCTTTTCACAATTAGAGGCTCATTCCTTTAGTTTATGCTTTTATGTCATATTAAAAGCCTCCTGGATGGAGTAGGCACGTAGGGTCAGAAGGAAAAGCAGCTGGGGAAAAGAGATGTTAATGTGGAGAGTTCTGACTCTTAGGGAAGTGTATTAGCCCTAAAAGCAGCAGCACTGAAGGAAAGAAATATTTGTGAAATCCTAGTGCATGTGCAAGTGTGTTAGGTAATGCAGTTTTCACCGGGTGAACTGAGAGACTGCAGGATCACAATCACACTCCTCCTAGCCTGTTGCCTTCCTGACTATTTTATCTAGGCAAACAAACAAGGGTCAAGAATATTATTTGTTTCCTCTTGATTGTTAGCCACTGACATTAAATTTTAAGCAGCCCAAAAGGAATGCAATGCCCTACCTACTTCTTTTGTCCCTTTTTGCTGGGCTTTCTGTAGAACTGTAGATTCAAGGATAGGCCAATGAAAAGATGTGTCACAGACAGACCCAGACTGACTCACTGACCAACTGGCCGCAGGATCAGACCGTGCAAGTTTGAAGGAAAGGGATAAGAAGGCAGGAAACTAAGAAGAATTCAAGAAGCCGAGTACCTGCACCTAAGAAATACATGTACACATATCTGGAATGAAAAAAATCCTCAGTCTGAAAATATTTAGTCTTAAGTGTCTACACTAATCAATAAAAAATGTAGGACCTGTGTTAACTAATGTCTTCACGGAGGCTCCAGTGCCCCTCCTTCCTGAGTCCCAAACCTTACCATAAATGGCACTAATGTCATGTATTCTGTCTATTAAATTTAGAAAAGAATTGTTCTGTCTACCTGCATGAAAAATTCATTGCTCCCTGTACTGGAAGTGGTTTTGTATTTAATATAGTTATATCTTACTTGTCAAATTGCTTTTTGGGTTAAGAATTTTTTTTTTTAATTCCCTGCTTTTATTTATTGTCTTATTACATTTTTAACTGTTGATGTTTATTTTGTATTTGACATTCAATGAATTTTCTCTGGGCCTGCGTTTTTAGTGCTGGCTGATGTTTTATCACATATTGATTCCCAATATTTTACACTGACCCACTGTTGATATGAGGATCACACTGGGAAGTAAGATGTTTACATCTCGCTATGAATAGCAGATAAATGAAATAATAAAGGTTGCCAAAAGCTGAGGAATAAAGTAAGCCAGTTCTTGTTTGCTCTCAAGGATATATTGCTGTGGAGCTTAGAACCAGCTAACTTCATAATGCACAGAGTGAAGTGGTTCTGGGCAGCAGGCTACTATTTTAGACATTTGAGATAGTGAAGAAAAATTTTGCAAAAAGCACTATTCAAAAGAGAATGCTTAATATTGGTCTATCATAAAGTACTTTATTGAAAATAAAAACCTTACTATATTGGGCTTTGGAGTCTGACTGATTAAGTTTGTATCCTCTCGCTGCTTTCCAGTTCTGTGACCTGACCTTGAACAAGACATGTAGCCTGTCAGTGTCTTGGGTTCCTCACACATAAAATGCAAATAGTAATAACACCTCTATGATTGTTACGAGGAGCAACAGAGTTAATGCAAGTAAGCATTTAGAACATTGCCTGGTGCATAACGTGTGTGTTAAATGTTAGCTATTGTTATTACTATTATAATTAGTCATAAGGGAATTGCCTAAATAAAAATCCCATAAGTAGAGGCATGTTCTTTTAACCTTATTTCTGTAAATTTCTTTTGAAATAAGCGCCTTATTTAACCCACAGGATATAATCAATTGTCTACTTCTTCTGATTCAAGAACTCACATATCGATTTTATCAAACTAGCCTCAGTTTTCCAGGTAGAGTTGAATTCATTCTTTGGTCTCTCAAAGAACTTCCCTCACACTCTGTTGTGGCACTAACCATAATGTATCATAATTATCTGCTCACTTATCTTTTTCCCCAAGTAGGATGTTGATTCCTTAAGGACAAAGGCAATATATTACCCTTATTTTTACCTCTAGGATTGAGAAGAAGGCTTGGTAAATAAAGGCTGTTCGTAAGATATTAGCTGAACAACAGATAACTGTCCCTAAATGAAATGAGCTCTAATATTGTGCTGACTTGGACTGTCCTTTTTCCTGACCCCTTTTCTGTATTAGGTATTAATTTCAAGTGCTCTGCATTAACAGGTATTAGTTTTTTTTAAAATTTGGTTTAACATGATAACAAAGTTTAAGATAAAAAAGATGATTGATTGCATAGGTATATTCTGTAGCTCTCTTAAAGTACAAGCTGACTGTGACCCAATCCTGGCTCAACTGTGTAAACTTATCAAAGTTCTTGTATTCTGTTCTTTACGGTGAATCTATTTTTATACCCTTCAAAGGTAGTAGTGAAATACAGGTTTAAAAAAAGGAACAAATAATTAAATATAGCCTTTACTTCTCTAAATCTGTATGTGAAAGAGAACTTTTACTTCTAACCAATCTGCTGATTTTGATATCCTGACTTAGGGTAGTAGTCAGTGAGAAACTTGTCTGAAATGCAGACCATTCCCAGCATACAGAAGATGGTAACTGAAAGGACCAGATCAAGCAAGTGACCTTCCTATACAGATATTAATGGGCAATTTCAACCAGAGACCACTCTAATGTTATGATGAAACAAAACACTATGAATTGGCATATAATCTCATAAATTAACTGATGTTGACCCTAGCAAATTACAACCTAGGTTCAGTATGTATTAATTCCTTACGGCATTCCCTTAAAGCTCAAATACCCTCTTCCTACTTTGAAGGGGTTGGTGGCTCCACATTCCTATATGTAAGGAAGAAAACATCCATTATTGCTCTCCCAAAATTTTTCCTTGCAGTTTGTTTTTGGCAAAGGCATGTGTTAAAACTTATCTCACTTCAAAAGTGAAATGCCCCAACCAGCAGACATAGAATTTATCTGTGTATCTATAATGACCAGGTTTTAATGAGAACTGATCTTCAAAAAAAAGGCAAGCTATGCTTATTATGTTTAGTCGAATTTAATATGCTATAAAGCAATAATAATAAAAGTACTTTTGAGGTAATACAGGAAATCCATACACATACACAGACATCAATACTAACTATGCCATGCTAAAATATATATAGATGTACATAATGTGTACATATTCTGTAAATTGAGGTTGATAGCTAGTTGAATTCACATTTGGCTTTATTCAGTGTTTGGTTGCCAGCTGCTTTTCTTTTGTACATTGTGATTAATTTCACTGTCACCAGATTTTATGTTACTGAAAGAGTCTTTGACTGAACTAGTTAGAAACCAGGAAGGGGACTAGGAATCCAAGTTGCTGGAACAGTCTCTATTGTAGTCTGATCTACTCACTAAAATTCTATGGTCAGATAAGAACCATGAAAGAAGAGTAAAAATAATGACAGCGTTTTTTGCTTTTCAAATGAAACTCTTACAATAGTGCTGCACTTTTTGAAATATTTTATTTGTTCTGTATTAATATACATTTCCAAGCTCTTAAACTTCTGAGAAAATGAATTAAAAAAGATATGCTTTCTCAATTGGTATGTGAGAAACCCCATGGAATGTGTAATACAAAAAGCTACATAGGCAAAATGTTTTATAAGCATGTTTAAAAGGGGAATCTATCAAGCCCTTTCTATATGCTCCTGATTGCTGGCTTGTGTGCTGTGAAGAACAAAACTTCAACTCAAAATGCAAATCATACAGGAATCGTAAAAAGGCACAACCCAACCCTGCTATCACAGTAATTAAGATTTTCAAAGTAAAATTATTTTCTTCTTCTTTCCCTTCTCTCTCTCCCTAAAAGAAAAGAGGCAATTTAATGGGCTTAACAATTTGGGGATGCTTTTAGTCAAGGATGTCGCAGGTAAAATTTATGCCACATTTGTTCAGAAAAAAAAAAAATTCCCTTTTTTGGTACGTATAAAGTCCCTCCCTTAATTAAGCCTTCTGGGGTTTCAATGTGTTGATCTCATTTTAAACCAAGCTCAGCACAATTAGACACACTGAGGAGATGGGAGATAAGCAGTGTATACAAAAACATTTCAGACAAATGTTTCATCCTGCAAGGCCCTGATTTTCTCTTTCCATTTAAAAAATGTAGGCTCAAATAAAGAAAAGGAAAAAAAATTGATTATTTTCAGCTTGTCATACATCTCATTTGGAGTGGGTCAGACCTCCCCATTCACAATTACCACTAGTTAATCTTATCAGAGAAAAATTCAATTACATTTATCAAGGTTATTCCATAGACTCAAGCTATTGCTTCAAAAAAGAAATGGATTTTAGCATTAAGAATGCTGGTATTGTGTGTTCCCTCAACTTTAAAATAAAAATAAAAAAAATAAATAATTAGAGCTTGCTTTTATATCCATATTATTAATGGAGTCTTGTAATAAAGTAATATTTGACAGCTTTGTAAAAAGGATTATTAATACATAGATTATGGAAGTTTAGGAGAGAGGCTCATAACTGTTAATAGACTTCAATTCTCAGCCTACACTGACATTTTAAAAAATCTTGTTTCAAATTTGATAACAGATTACCAGCTAGGCTGGAAGCCAACCACCTGATTAAGGCAATTTAAATGCTTGCAAAGTGGTGAGATTAAAATCAAATAAGTGCCGATTTTTTTTCCTGCTTCACTTATCTTTCCCTGGATTCGTTCCTTAACTACCAGGTGGTGGAGGACTCTGGGTAATTTTCCTCTGCGCCAATTACCCCAGGATGGTTTTTAGGGTGAAGCAGAATAATTACTGCACTATCAATCCAAAATGGGCTGCTTAATGTGTTTAAGAGAGATTTTGAGCCTTAGCAGGGAGGCTGCCTGAAGCGTGCTCTGCTCATGGTGCCAAAGCCCACTCGGCCCACTCGGATAGTTAAGCGTTCAGGGAGAGTGCAGTACACACCCAAGGTGAAAGAAAACAAGGAAAACTCCCGGGAAGCTGTGGGAAAGTTAATGAGCTGCTTCCAACGTGTGGCAGGCTGCAGTCGCAGGTGGCTGACAAAGCCAGGCAGGTTAAGAAAATAATATTTATCATCCAGCTGCCAGGACTCTCTTTATCAAAACTCTTTCTAAAATCCATACAACAAGAAGAAAAACGGGCTTGAAAAAAATTTTTTTGAAGAGAAACAAAAACAAAAAGCCCAAAGCAGCTGTGATTCAAATGCTCTTTCCTTGCTGATGGGTTAGAAAGAAAGCGGGATACAGGGACTGAATCTGACAGCAGTTTTTAAACATTTTCCTGCAAATAAAATGGAAAAAAAAACCAAACACCGGAATCAGACTATTTATTTAAAAATGAAAATTAAGCTGCAACTTTGAAATGACACTACTAAATTCTATTTTGTAGCAACCTCAAATGAAGTAACATCTTCCATCTGTTGAGCGTGATCTGAATTTCCTTAATTATCATTATCTGAATGTAAATTTTGAGCTTTAGCCAGTTTGTCCAAAGAAGCACAATGTTAATTTAAAAGAAAAATAAAGAAATCTTTGTCTGTAAGGGGGCTGCTGCTATTTCCTCCATTCAATTATTTCTTTATATTGGTCTTTATATGATCTGTACCTTCTCTGTTTTCAGTGTGCTAAGATTTTTTAAAAATTATTTAATCAAAGACTGATTTACGATTTAGCTTAACAGATGGTTTGTGATAATGTGAGTCAAAGTGTTTTCAGAGAAATGCAGCATTTGAAATCATGAGTGTGTGTGTGTGAGAGGGAGAGAAAGAGAGAGAGAGAAGAGAGAGAGAGAAAATGTTTCTGTTTTTATTGATTTGCATTCCTATCTGTATCTGGAAGTCAGAGCTTCTGAATGCTGACCCCAGTGGGGTAGTACTCCATATGAAACTGATTTATTAATGCAACCATTTCTGGTTCCTTTCCTCAGTAATCAGTTTCATCTGAGAAGAAAAAAGATAAATGAGGATTGAGGGAAATGCATACTGCCCTGTGTTCTAAGTACACATGTTCTAAGTACACATTGGAAAGAATATCACGAACTTCCTATTGGTAGGAAACGAACTCCTGTCCATTCTGAGAGATGCTCTGGTTTATACAGAAAAGTGTTTTGTAAGGCTCACACACAATCCATTTAAGATTATCACATTAAACCATATTTACTTCAGAGGGCTGTAATAATTACATATGCACTTGAAAATCCCCAGGACTCTGGCTGCTGTGTCACAGATTTATACTCAAACATTTTCATTTGATGTGCAAAGTGAGAAGTACTCTTTAGTGGCAAGACAATTATCTGATTCTACTAATAAATGACTGCACTAGTAGTCATTTTTAATTGAACAATTATAGGATATTGCACTGTCAGTTGATTATAGAAGTCATTTCATAAATGTCAAAAATCTCTTTAAATGAATTATGAAGCTCCAAAATAACTCCAGCAATCAGCCAGCAATAACACAATAATCTGTTTACCCTGTTGTCAGCTGAATTCTTACCATTTTGTTGAGGGGAGGACGCTACGAGGAAAAGCAGAGCACAGTGTAGGGAGCCTTTTCTTAAAGATTATGCTTAGCTCGAGCAGAAGCAACCACCTAAGCTTTGATTAACATAGATTTGGAGTGTTCTCAAGAGCTTGTCTCTGTATAAAATGTATTACAAAATTAAAGTTATCCCACAAATGCAGACATTACAAACATATATGTGTGTTCCATACATGAGAAATAGTAAGATAAGTTGATCCATGGGCACTGTGTTGGAAATTCTGGGCTTGGTCCATCAGGATTCTTCCCCTCACATTCCTTAGCTTTGGTTCTTTGCCACCTCAATTCTTTCTGCCAATTATACTTGAGTTGAATCTCCTAAATGTTTATTCAGCATTCATCAAATTTTATTTAAAAAATAACCCAGAAGAGGTACTATTCTTAATATCACATAACAGATAGATGCTGCCCTGTTGTTTTCAGTTTCTCGTACTTTGCTGTTGGCATGGAGTGTGCATGCCCATCTGGATATAACAACATCACATTTTCAGCTGGTAAGAGTGAAGCCAGAGGTGAATTAATTTTCACTTAAAGAAAAGTTGCAATGAGCACAGAATATGTTTCAAGACTTAATATGCAATTGTATTGTAAAATAAATATTTCTATAACACATGGCATGTATTTCCCAAAAAAAGTACACTCTGACTTTGGAAACCAAATTTTAGGTATTTAATACATAATTTTTTGATTGTCATCTTTTCATATTTATTGCTTTCCACTCAACAGCACTTTTTGATATATTAGCTATGCATTTATTTTTCTATGGAATTCTGACAATGTGACTTACAAGCAAAAATGTCGATGTTTGTCTTCAGATAAAGATATCATTTATAAAGTCCTTTGTGGAATAAAAATATCCAAAGCAAGAAATAAAACTTTGACTTGTTATTTCATCAGCTTGGGATAATTTCCTTCAAGCTCTTTAGAATGTAATTTCCTCACATATTTTAACTTAGAGGCATCTGAGTACTCAGAATTTTCTGTCCCTCACTTGATATATATGGAGGAGACAAGATAATGCCTCATATGTTCTTTTCAAGTTGCACATTCAACAGCTATAGATAACATGGCAGACAAATTTCTTGGTCCCTAGAATATTCTTTGGAGTTGCCTTCCCTACCTCCCTGAGCAGGTCTCAAGATTAGGCCATATATATTCCCAAATCTCTACTAGAGATCAAAATGATTCTACCAAAAAGTCAACTGTAATACCTTGAGAAAATCCTAAGAACATAGAAAGGAAAAGTACTCAAAAGCCTAGAAAACTTAACGACAGTATATATTTATGGGTAGGATTGAATGACATTCTTATTTCTAAGAAGACTAGGCCAACTACCTGTGGTCTTATATTTCTCTTATAACATTTACCGCGGGCAGTGTAAGCAGAGAAAACTCAAAGCAGCAAAGAAAAACCTCTGCAAAGCCCACATGGTGTCTTAAGAGAACTGAAAGAAAAAGAAAAAAAAAAAAAACAATAAAAACACGTGTGGGTGTGTGGTAGTTAGGACTGACTCAAAACTGGCTGAATGGCTTTGCCAGCGACATGGGTCATGACCTTAGATGACATGTTACTCACCTGACCTGTCCCTGTATTTTTATCTAATGTTATATAAAATGACCATTGCCTCAGAAAAATCTTTTGAAATTAGTTACTTAATTGCAAGATTTATACAAACTTAGATGAAAAATATCACACCTAAAATAAACTATTTACTGATAATGAGTGATATTCTGCTAACTGTTACTATACCACATTGTTTTCTCCATTTTCAAAGAAATGAAATAGAGGGTTCTTTTTAATCTGATATCATTTTTAGATACTCTATTATTTTATGTACCACTAAGAAAAAAATGTTTAGTTGATTATGTCAGTTGTAACACACATCTAGATATAGATGTTAGAATCTGAAAAAAAAAGTACCCCTTAGTTTCACTAAAAGAAGGTAGCATAATCATAACATAATCTTTAATGATTTAAAAGGTATCTCAGTCTCCTGGAATGTGTTAAAGTTACCATTATCACCAAAAAAAAAAAAAAAAAAAAAAAACTATTGCAAAATAGGGTGAAAAAAAGCACTGTTTGTATATATTTTTTGCAATAAGTAATACTTTACCAGTAACAATAAAATTGGATATTATCATAAGTCATGCTTCTAGTCTTAAATGATAAATTATATTTTTCTTATTGCCATTGGACAACTGAACAAACACACACATATATATGTGTATACATATATGTAAACAATACTAATACACATTATATACACAAATGTCTACTTTATCACAGATTTTTCATAAATTTTAATGTAATGAATAAAAAAGTTTCAATAAATTTTTACTGATAAATCAACTGTAGAAATAGGAATAGAAAGTAATTGGCATACAAAGTAATCAGACAAAATTGAAAAAATTGAATTTTTATTCTACTTAATATTTGTCTGTTTTCCTCCTTTACAAGATTTCTTTTCTTTGGTATTCCCCCATGAGTATTTGAGATTACTCCATGTAGTAATCTCAAATAAGGGTCATGTGTATGCTTATTTATATCAATATTATATTTCTAGTCATACCTATGAGGAAAACATTTTAAGGCCTGGAGAGTAGTAATAAAATTATTTTACAAAATACAATCACAGAGTATTGCCTTATAATTTGAGCATTAAAATATCAGTTGGGGTTTTAGGAAACATAGACTGATGCAATCAAATAGTTACTCTCTAAACCTTTCCCTAATATTAAGGGGTAAATAAAATGCATATATAGAAAAAGTTATTAAAAAAAATATAGCTAGGATATATGGGATTTTAAAGCATCTGTAAGGAGCTAAAATACAACAAATTGTGTATTATGGGCAATGTTTGGAGAGCCTTCTGCATTATATAAAGCTACCAAAAAACTTTCTTTCTAAAAGTCCATCTTTTAATATTTTGGTCATAAAACTGAAAATAACTAAGAGATTTGAGCTGGTTGGTTTTCAATTTCTGAACGTTTAGCTGAAACTCAAGTGTATCATGTGCTGTCATTTAAAGACTTTTTAAAAGGGAGCAATGATTAAATTGGAAACAAAACAAAAGACACGAGAACGCTTGCTACCTTCAGAGAATTCGTTCAAAATGGGAAATAAGTAAACTTGGCCCTTTTTCACTTTCCATCTTCACTTTTACCTGACCTTCTTACTTATTTTTCTGGTCCTTTTCCCCTCCCCTTGACCTCACTCCACTGCTCTGTTTTGGTGTGCTACTATACTCACATTGCCTGAGAGTACCTCTTGTTTCTAAATTTTGTGTGTCATACTCTATGCCCTAGAGCTTGTGGTTCTTAAAGCCTTCTTTAAGTAACTAAAGTCTAGCAGTAAAATAATTCAAGATAACATACTGGTGTGAATCAACATTTCATATGTTACTCTTCCAACAGCTTAGCATTTAAAAAAAATTTTTATTTCATATTGGAGGACAGTTGATTTACAATGTTGTGTTAGCTTCAGGTGTACAGCAAAGTGATTCAGTTATACATATACAGATTAGCATTTTGACAGAAGATCTGTTATGGATACTGCTTTATCTCAAAAAATAAATATGTAAACTAGATTTTCAGAAACAGGGACAATCTAGTGATTGGAAAAGTTTGTCCTCAAGTTTGTTCTATATTTTTCAATCTGAAGATATGTTTCCTTATTCTTGTTTCTACTGTAAGCTCCACTCTAGTATTTCTAATTGTCTCTTGGACATTTTCGTTGGTCATCCTGATTGTCTGGAAGGCATTTCATGTTTAACATAGTCCCAAACAAGCTCATTCTCTTACCCCCTGAAACCTTTTCTTCCTTTTGTGGAAGGTTAATTTCTTGGTTAATAGCACCATTGCCTTCTCTGTCAGCTTTGCTAGATTTACCACCCACCCTTCTTCCTCTCCTCTGGCCCCTACCCACTTTCAGCCAAGTAGACAAGTCTTGTAGATTCATCTCAGCATTAGCTCTTGAATCTGACTCCTATCTGCTCCTACTGACATTGAGTTAGTTTAAGAAAGTAACTTTTCTTAATAGAGTTATTGCAACGGACTCCTAAAGTTTGCCTGTAAGAAGGTTTTTTCCTTGTTTATAATGTGTGCACTCTCTAATCTGTCACTATAAATACCTTTTATAAATGCCAATCATATGTTTCTCTTTTGTTTGAGAATTAGACTCCTCATTATTTTTATTGTGAAGTCTAATCACTCAAGCATGGAGTTAAAAAAACAACAACAAACTTTCACACCCAGGCTTCACTTTTCTCTTCTGCTACGTTTTTGCAAATAGCCCACCCAGCCCTTACTCCAACCTAACAGAGTGTTTGCCATTTTCCAAAAATAAATAACTCTCCCTTTCATTCTAGTCTTCATCCAGGCTACTGGCTTGCCTGGAATGTATCACACTTACTGACACTGATGATTTCTTTCCCATCTTTAAGATTTATTTCAGATGTCATATCCTCTGCAAAGGTTTTCCTGACTCTCCCAGGCAGTTGACATCTCTAACTTAGGCATTATTTATTATTGTATTGTCTATGGGAGTATGCTCCATTGTAGCCAAGTCCCAACCGCCAGGACAGACACTGGACTTTCCCTTTTGTATCATAATGACATCTCTTGGTCCCAAACCTCACTCCATGGTTGGAAGTTATCAAAGTCCTGAACCACTGAAACATTGAGGGTATCCACTCAAAAGTTTGTATGGGATTTAGTTCACGCAAGTCTTAGATCATGGTGGGGGGTATAATAAAGACTATGTCTTTTATCTGTAGAAATAATGACTGACACACAGGCAATTGTTGGTGGAAGTCCTTACCAACAGCCGTGAGAAACATGACTAAGATCCTGAATTGTGACTGTGGACAAAGGGATGGAGAGAAGACAAATATGAACTTGGTGATCAGTGTGACATGGGGTGAAGGAAAGAGCAAAGTCTAGAATGACCCTCAGGTTTCTGGTTTTGCTAAATATAGATTCCCAGTAAGAGAAAAAGTGAATGTAAGAGGAGAATCAGCTTTGAACATCTGGATTTAGCTGCTTTTATCATCAAAGCATGCATTTCCTTTAAATAATTAGATATATTAGACTGTCATCCTATGGACTAGATCAGATGGACTTTTTTTTGTAAAGGGCCAAACAGTAAGTATTTTTAGCTTTGGTTGCAGCTGTTTAAACTTGCCTTTTTAGGGTGAAAGCAGCCATAGACAAAATAAATAGGCATGGCTCTGTTCCAATAAAGCTTTAGTTACAAAAACAAATGGCAAGCCAAACCCAGCCTACAGGCCATAGTTTGCTGACCCCTGATCTAGAAAATTGAGTTTCGCAGTGTATAGGAGGATGAATGCCATCACAGTGGATGACATTATTCAAAGAAAGAATGTAGAGGGACATTAGTGTGTCATTGGATCAGAAGAGTAGGATCCATGAAGAAATCAGCATAAAATGATCAGATGCCAGAAGTGTTGGAAAACAAGAAAGAAGATTGTTATGGAAATAGGCAATGGGATGTTTAAGAAGGTTAACTGTTAGTGCAGTAGAGCTTTAGTAAATATGGGCAAAAGAGAAAGAAAAAAGATCACTGACTTGATTTTGTAATGAAGCAATCACTAGTGACTTGAGAGTGAGAAATTTCAATAGAGTGAGGGGACAAATGTCATTTTGCAGTAGGAGGAGTCAATGAAAATATAAAAGGGAAACCAACGAATATCCATTACTCTCTCAAAATGTTGACTCAAGTAAAAGACTGGCAACCTAGTGCAAGGGAAGAAGGTTTTGTTGGTCCCAGTTTTGCATTGCCCTTTGACCATCTGTATAGATTTAGGCAGGTATGAAATATATATTAATAATTATACGTTGTTACTGCTATTACACTCTTTAAAATCTATAATTAGCATGTGTTACTTGGCATGCAGGCAAATTGAATGTTTTGGAATTTTAAGAGTACAGGTTAAGAATTATTTGTTCAAGCTTGTTCACTGCTAGTTTTCTTTTCTCTTTCCTGGTTGCCCTGACTCTCTTAGCTTCTCTTCAAGCACACCTGATACCCTTTATTAAACCTTTCCTTCTGCATTCTTCCAGAATTGATTTGACTCCTTTTCTCTGTGACATTCTCTGCTTGACCTGCTTCTATTCCCGTATTTGCTCCAGTTATGCTAATGATGGTTCATATAGGTGCCATATCTGAAATGTCAGTCTCTTAAACTTTGGTACTTGACAAAAGGACTATATTTACCTAAGAGAGTGAGGTCACATGCACATAATCAATATAAATGTGAACTTGTATGTATGATAATCTCAAAAATGTATTAGAATCCTATGAAGAACGTTTCAAAACATTAAAATAATCTGGAAGAAAGTGATTACATATTTAATATTCAAAATATACTTATAAAATGAGGATTCCTACCATTCCACCATCCTGCTCTGTCCAAATATGAAGTGAGGTTCAGAGAAGTTGTACGTTGAAAATAGTAGTGTAGTACCAACACTTATTCTGTGCCCATCCTGTGGAGAGATAATATATATTATTCCTGAATTATTCATTATCTATGAATGGAGAACATTGTGGTGAAAATTCACTGAGTAATTAATTCTGTGCCAGGCCCTATTCTAAGCACATAGTAAGTGTTAACTTATTTAATCCTTATAATAGACATAAGAGGTAGTTACTATTACTATCTCCATTATACAGATGAAGAAACTGAGGTTCAGATAGGTAAGTAATTGATCCCAGGTTACATGGCTAGAAAGTAGTGGAGCCAGGATATGAATTCAGGAAGATGGCTCTAGAACCTTATCTCCTGACCACAGAGATGGTGTGGTTAATTGTTAACCTGTGAATGATGGAGGTCAACTCCCACTGGAATATTATTAATTCATTTGAGAAAAAGAATCAAAAGTAACTCAAATTTCTTTTTCAGTAACATAATATTTCTTATAGTAATAAAGGTCCAGACTGTTCCTTTCATTTTCTCCCGAGTCTCTAAGACACTATCCCTATAGGCCTGGTCAGTATTTCTTATCATATTGTGAATGGAGCAAGAGGCTTTCAAGGTTTCTCAATCATACTTGAATCAGAATTCTTGTTAGAAAGTACAGACAATGCTCCAGGGCATTGCAACCTCAGTGGGAATTTTCTGGCTTTGCAAACTTCAGAATAAATAGATTCCATTTGAGAATTACAGAGAAAGTGTGAAAAAGTGACCTCATCACCGTCCCCACCCTTCTAGCCCTTCTCTTCCCAACCCACTTCAATTTTTTCTTTCTCCATAGATAATTTTTCAAAAATTGTTTCATCTATAGTCCAGAGGATTGTGAGGAGGCTTAAAGGAACCACGAACCAGCAGAGCTCAAGAATGTGAAAGAATGGACCACGTATCAAGGTGATACTGGTGAGACGTCCATTAAAGGGGATAAAGGGTAGATGCAGTTCCCCCAGGGCCTGAAAGGTGCATCTGCTAGGTTGCATCTTGCTGTCTCTTAATTCTAGATGCAAACAAATGTCTCCCCCAAGTTTTCCTCTTTCTCATCAGCAAGTATATACACATAGGTCTACTACAATATTTTCTGTTGAGATTTCCTCTAGCTTGCAGCCTCAGAGCTACAACTGATTAATTCATTCAGCAAAATTTTTTTCTGATACTTTTGTTAGACAGAGTACATCTAAACTACTACTCATATAATTACATCCTTGAGTAAGTACCCTAGTCATTTGCAATATTGACTTTCCAGAACATTTTTCTTCCTGTCATTCAAGGGAATATCTGTTACAGGAAATCAGCCCCTATACTCATAATGTTATAGAAAGCAATTTAATTACTGAAAAATATCAAAATAACATATGATTAGCATTAAGCTACTAAGCAGTCAGTGATACTGAGAATTCCTGAGGATATTTCTCTAAAT
Source organism: Balaenoptera borealis (assembly GCF_965194805.1). Lineage (NCBI taxonomy): Eukaryota > Metazoa > Chordata > Mammalia > Artiodactyla > Balaenopteridae > Balaenoptera > Balaenoptera borealis. The sequence goes on from NC_138870.1 coordinate 14,599,325, forward strand.
GTCCATTCACCTCATTTATGTCACTGACGATAAGAAAGATAGTCCTCATTACTTTAGCAGTGATCTCAACCATGTTTATTATTCTTGGTTTAGACATGTATCTCCTGACTTTCCTGCCATGCCACTGAACAAGTGACAGTAGTGTGGGTCTGAGGTGAGGGGTGAAGTATGGAGGTGAATTATCCAATGAGGCACACAATCTGGTATGTGTGCCCACTCACTTTTATGGACTCTGCTGGCATGAAGTACACAGTTATTATAAAGAAAGTAGAAAAAAACATGCTCACAGATCCATTATCTATATCTATATCTATATCTATCTATCTATCTATCATCTATCTATCTATCTATCTACACATACATACGTATCACTTCCTTGTAGGAGTCTTTACATACTAAGGAAGAACAACTACATTCTGGACATCACTCTCCCCAAGAAAAATACCTGGTAAATTATTCTGCATTTCTTACGCATTACCTCAAAAAGAGTAATACAGGTCTATAGCCTCTATATTGTAATATAAGCTTACATTTCAGCTGAAGATTGCAGGAAACTCTGGAGAGAAGCAGAATGATATGTTCAAAGAGGTGGTCAAGAAGAACTAAAGCATCATTTGGTGAATGGGAGATCAATAAGAAATGTGGAAGAGACCAGAATTTGGTGGTCAGTTAGGTGGTGGTTATAATGAGAAGACTGGAAATCACATTTATTGCAAACAGAGACCATACCACATTCTCCCAATTAATGGGTGCAAACCCAAAGCAAATGACAATACTGGGATATTTTTGTATATTGATATTAAAACAGAAATAACAGAGTGAATAATTTTATTTCATATGTGTTTAAAATTCATAAAACTTAAAACATCAATGAAACTAAATGGTTACATAAATTTTAATTTTAAAATGTGTGAATGTATTACAAAGCCACAGGGAACAATGTAAAAGTGTAAACATATGTGGTAAAGATGTATTATTATTGTACTATAAACTCTTGGCAAATAATGAACATGCTGTTTCTTTTGCCTTTCGTTTCCTCCACCAAGTGATGCTCTCAGAGTGACCACACTGATGTTGCTGGTCAAGGTCGGCTTCAGCCATGGCCAAGTCCTATAGAGCATCTTTAATGGAGTGCTCAGGTCCACTGTCTGTGGCTTCAAGCTGGGGTAGTTTATATTTCACAACCATCAACCTGGAAAGGGGATGACCCTGGTGTGATTCCCCCCTGCATCTCTAAGAGCATCAAGGAATTTCCTTTCCAGTTCTGAGCTCAGCCTTCAGTGGAATGAGAGAAGAGGAGCCACATGAGGATGAGGAGGATGACAGTAACAGGAAGTGAACAGTAATAAAGGATGACGAAGGTATGTGAATAGGTGTTTTGAGGATGGAGTGGGTGACATTCAGCAAAGGGGACAGGTGTAGGGACACAGAGCGGAAGCAAGAAGGATGAACAGAGCTGTTGCCTTATGGCTAAATGTCTGGAATAACATCGCAAATGCACACACACACTTATACATATTGGTATTTTGATACTTAAAACGGGCAAGTTATACCAGAATATTGAGAGCAATTAATACAATCACCAGCTATAATATATTGGGGCAGAAAATTCAAAAATGCCAGAGTACCTGAGGTTTTAGATTTTAAGCATGCATGTGAGAATGTAACATTTGATGATCTTGAGCCTAGCAGAGACTTAATGCTTTGGGCCTGGGTGCATCTGACAATTTTCCTTCCAATCAAAGGATAGCTTCAAATAACAGTGAATCTTTCCATATGATAATTATTTAAAAAACAATTTCTCTATAACAACGAATAAAAGGAGAGAGAGAGATTGTACAGGAGCAGGAACACATGGTTACTTGACATTCATATTCCCGAGCAAACTTGTAAATAGTAGCATCCTCACAGGAATTAAATCAGTTGCACTGTGAGTAACTCTAGAATTCAAAGGGGCCACAGTTCTTCACTCTGTGTTGATGGAACTGAACGGCATTAACCTTTTCACTTGCGCTAACAAAGACAAGTGAAGACACGATGTGCTATGACTCCTGCACATCTATGTTTTGTTTTTTGCCCAGGGCCCTCTACAATTATCCCACACTTCAGAACTAATTTCTCTACACGTTTACCTACACTGTTTCTGCACGACTCCTGTAACACCACAATCTCATTAACTCTTTCCTTTTTTTTTCTTCCTAAAGGAGGATTTTAAGGACATAGAAGAAATAATTATTCAGTGATATAATATTGAGTAAATCATTGTAGCTTTTGTAAATAGGTTAGCCTTCATCCAAAGTAAATGTTTGTTTTTTTGTTTTTGTGTTTGTTTTTTTACTCCTTCAGTCATATAAATAAGATAACACTCTACAGCTTCAATCACCAGCTCTGACTACTGTTCTCCCAGTACTGAATTAAAATTCAGATTTCTTTTTAGGTGGAGACAAGAGGGAAAGGGAAAACCAAATTGAAATTTAGAACTTAACTTTTTTCAACAATAGGAATGTCATTACTTAAATGTTTATTTCTTCACTTTTTATTTTTTTATTTTTATTTCTTGATGTGGACCATTTTTAAAGTCTTTACTGAATTTGTTAGAGTATTGCTTCTGTTTTATGCCTTGCTTTTTTGGGCCATGAGGCATGAGGGATCTTAGTTCCCTGAGCAGGGATTGAGCCCGCACCCCCTGCATTGGAAGGTGAAGTCTTAACCACTGGACCACCAGGGAAGTCCTTTCACTTTCTTTTTAAATTAAAAATATGTATATGTAATGTACAAAAATACATATATCTATGTATACATAAAACATATTTTTTGTTTTATAAGCATAAAGTTGGCAAACAACAATTTAGCACCAAAGATAAGCTTTTTTTAGATATAGAAGTACGTGCCTGTCTTTTTGCAACTCACAAATAATTTGATCATTGCAGAGGGATGGAAAGTTGCATTTTAAGGCAATCTATAGTATGGAATTCTCTTGATTACAATGACAAAACCCACAAAACTTAACTGCAGAATGTTCACTATGTAAGTACAGATGGGAAAATCTTGTTTGGCTATAGCTGTAATTTTCCTTAACCAAGAGTATGTTTGATAGCAACCAACAATATATTTCTATTTAAAAAATAACACAGCCCAGATAAGAATTAACATTAAAAAATGTCCAAACTTCAGCGGGAAGAGTTGAACAATCACGTTCAGTTGTTTGACTCTAGTGCACACAGGGAAAGGCAGCTGATACAATGAGAAGTCTGATAATGCCTTCATGGTAGACTTGTAAGAATGGGGTCTGCTTATCTGGAAAAAGGGAGGATATAGTAGAGGACATGTAAGCTGTCTTCAAATATTTGAAGAATTGTCATGTAGAAGAGGGAGCAAACACAGTGGGGACCAATGACTTATACGTGAGCTTAAAAATGGAAGAATTGATTAAGAATAGATAGGACAGACATAGAATGTAGTATCACAGAATAGAGACTTAAAACAAGACCTGGATGTCCACCTGTCAGAGGTGTTGTTGAAATGATCTTGGCATGGAGGTTGTAATAGATGGCCTCAAGGATTACTTCCATCTCTAAATCTCATGAGGTCCCTTTCTGTTGCATATCATTCTCTTCATGAGAATTCTACCAAAGAATGTGCAGAGTGTTTTCCAAGCCATGCTTTGACTAACACTAGTTCTGGTGGATGTTAATAGGTGCTTTGCGAAAAAAACCGACTCTGTGGTCAAATTAGTTTGGAGAACACTTTTTACCGTACCCTCTTCTTGGAGAATAAAAATGCACATTTGCATAGTAAAAGTTCTGAGCAGCCTTGCATTAAAAATCCTTTTTAACTTGGAATAACCCAACACTCTCTGAATTTAATTGAATATAAGCACTTTTACGGTACACCTATTTGCAACCTGAAGAAACAGTGTGCCTTGGAATATTAGTTTTGGAAACAGCAATTAATATACAATAAAAGCAGTTCCTTAAACCGAGGCAAAATGCCTTTTGAATACATTTACAGATATTTAATATACAAAGGAGAAAATTGACATGTAGAGGAAAGATTCTTTTCCCAGAAAGTTAAAAAGTTATTATAAAGGTCCCAAAACACCTGCATTTTAAATATAAACCAATGATGTATTTCAAATATTTTGCATACATTAAAACGTTGTCCTTATTCCTCATAATTAAATATCCAATTAATGAACCTAATTTTGGAGAGTTTCTAACTGAGGCTAGAAATTGCCCCATTTTTCTGTCTGTTGATTTTTATCTCTATAGATCAATTTTCTTAATTTTGCAAGAAACACTCTTCTTTATAGTTGTATCATTACTTTCACTTCTCTATTGTAAACTCATCTTTATGAAAGCATAAAGATCAAATGCATACACTTGTCAAATAATGACACAAGCACTGTTGTAAAGATGAAAAGGGTGACACTATTGACACTGAACTGTTGTCTGGGAGACAGTGCCCCCATGTGATAGCTCAAAATTTCCATTCATTAAAAATGTTAAACACCCAAATTTGGTATATAAAATGTTGTTCAGAGCTTCCTATATACAATGAGTAAGTCATAAATATATTAAATTTCATTATTATACCATTAGAATCATATTTCAATAATTACCTTAATTATAAACATTTAAATTCAAAGTTGATCATATCAGTCTCAGATAATGTATATTAAAGAATTTATTACTTCACTTATAATTTTCATTCTTTTGGATCTCTGGTCTGTCCTCTGGATCCATTCTCAGAGCTTACAAATGTGCTTAGGTCACTTCATCTTATAAACAAACAAACAAATAAATAAAAAGTCTTTCAATACTTGTACTCTCATGATTCCATAATTGTATATTCATTTTTATCATACTTGAATTCCAAAGGGAATTTTTAAAACTTATTATCCTTTGAAAAATAAAATTAATTCCTCTATTATGCCTCATAACGTTTCCTATGTGCTATAATTGGAGCATTGTGTTGAATCTTAATTATTTTTATCTGCTTGCCTGCTTCATTATGAGAACGTAACTTCACTGAGATAAGCATCATGCTTTATTTGTCTCTCGTATCTTCTAGGACATCAAAATATTTTTTGAATCAATGAATGTATGATTGAAGAAAGCTATGTTCTCCATTGAATCCCCAGTGCCTAGCTCAGTCCCTGATACATTATTGGGCATTCTTGTTTTTTTGATAAACTTTCTCAAGGTCAGGATTCATCTATAGTTCAGTTTTATATACCATTCTATCATCCAGTATATTCTATTACATACTTCATATATATTCAATAACATTTGTTGAATGAAAGAATGAAAAATTAATATTGTAATTTATATCTGGTGCTTCCACTCTTCATTAACTGTTCATGTTGGAACCCTGGAAACTTGGGTCTCTTCACACCCTATTCCTTTTCTAAAAGTCACAATAATCTCCTAGTTCTCAAAACCATTGATATGCAGCATATAACAATACTTATTAAACCATTCTTCTTGCAGCTGCTCATGGCTTCCATGAAAACATACCCTTCTGATTCTTCTAACCTTCTGATCACACCATCTTCTTTATTGTAGCTAACATTCCTTATTCTTTTGGGTTTATTTATTTGTCTTGCTTTCTACATATCTTTGGAAATTTTATTAAATTCTAGATTTAAATTATAATCCTCTTGTCACCAAGCTTTCATATTCTATTCTCACTGTGCCTGCTATACATCTATCTGTGGTACAGTGTAGGTCTTAACTCAAAATACCCAAAATCAAAATGTCTTATATGTCTCCAATATATTCTTCTATTAAATTTCCTTGATTAATATAATTGGTAGAGACCTTCTTCAAATTACTAAGGCTTTTTGGCTTTTTCCATTATTCATTAATTCAACTGATATTTCTTGAATGCCTACTATGTTCCAAGCACTGTTCTAGGTCCTAGAAATGTAACAGTGAACAAAATTATCTTGTCCTTATGGAGCTTATATGCTAATGGGGGAGACATACAATGGACATATAAACAAGTAAATTTAATAAATGAGGTGAGGAGGATTGCTATGGAGAAAATTAAGCAAGATAAGGGGAATAAAAAGTGATAATGGAGATTGACAGTTTATTTGGGATAGTCAGGGAAGGTGGAGAAGATAATATTTTAGCAGATACCTGTATGCGAAAGGGAGGGAAACATGTGGATATCTGGGGAAAGTTGTCTAGGCAGAGGGAAGGGCAAGTAAAAAGTCCTTTAAAAGAAAGCATATTTGACATGTTCAGGAATAGCAATGAGAGGCAGAGTGGGGAGAAAAAAGTAAAAGATGAGATTTGAGAAGTAGAAGGGAACAAAGGTATGTAGGTCTTTGTAGGTCATTGTGAGTATTTTGGATTTTATTCTGAGATGGGAAACCATCAGAGGGTGTTTGTTTTAAACTGAAAGCAGTGAATTTTTAATGGCATTATTTTCAGCACCATAAGGCATGTTTTTGGCCCCAAGCCTTTACATCACTATTCTACACATTCATAGGGCCATTAGAGGGTTTTGAGCAGAATTGTGAGGTGATGGTTTCCTCTGCTGGGTTGAGAGTAGACAGTAGGAAGATAAAAGTAGAAGTGGCTTAGGAGTTATTGTGGTAATTGAGGAGAGACATGATAATGCTTTGGATGAGGGAGGTGGTGGTGGAGATGGTAAGAAGTGACTTTCTTTTGAACTTCAGTTGAATATACAGCCAATAGGATTTTTCTATCAAATCTGATAGGCAGAGGGAAAGAAAGAGTAAAGCTGAGTAATTTCAGTCCTCATCAACTGAAGAATATAGTTAACATTTACTGAACTGGAGGCAACTGCAGGCAGAGCAGGTTTGGTGGCAGCCATGTGCAGTGTGAGATGCCTGTTAAGTATCTAATGGACATTCTGGGTAGGCAGTTGGATACTGGAGACCATGGTTCAGTTCAGCCCAAGGCTATGTAGCTGGGAGATGATTTTAAGAGCCTGAGACTAATTTATATCCCCTGTCTCTTCTATTGCCTCAATTCTACTTCTATACAGTCTCCTTTATCTGCTTTCGTTTGTTTCTTCTTCATTTCAACTGTCATTACCCCAGTCTAAGATCTTGTGATTTCTTCTGAACTATTACTAAAACTTGAACTGGCCTTTCTCCTCTGGTATCTTCCCATCTCCAATCTATCTTACCTATCTTGTATTCTATTGTTAGATTAACCTTCCTAAAGCACAGCTATTACGTCTCTCTTTTGTACACAGTCTTCACTGGTTTCTTATATAACATCCAGCCATCTTAATGTAACCTATAACAAGCTATATCCTACTTTCTTTCATATACTGTATACTTTATCCAAGCTAACTTATTATTTTGTGATATGATCCAAAACATATGTCCTCAAGTAACATTTCTATATCTACAAATTCTGCAGGTACAGTATGCTTTCCCTCAAACACCATCTAGATGAATCTTTTCCTCATCTAACCCCAAAAGATGTGTCTCCATCATCTAACCTCCCATAGTATATTACATAGTAATATACATTTTCTGTTTTGTGTTATTGTGTGCTTGCACAGCTGTGTGTATTTTATCTATTCTAATACATACAGTATGCATTCTCCTTTATCAATTTATACTTTACATATATTATATTCCTTGGCAGATGTCCTTATTTGTCAAAGGAAGCTTCAAAGTCTGTAGTATTATATCTTGTATATAATGGGCATTCCATAAATAATTTTAATAAAAGGATCTCTCCTTTGAGTTGCTTTGATCGTGAAAGACTTCCTAAACAAAAAGGAGTTTGAAGCAGGGTTTTTACTAAAAGGAGGAACATAAAATAATGGAAAAAGCTGATCCAGGAATTCTCAGTGGAAGGAGCTGTGTGTTCAGATGTGTATTTCCATGAATGCATACATAATCTGTGGATAGTATTAGAAAGGTTTGCTTAAACGGTATAGAGACACAAATCGGAGTCTGAGAAATGTGGTTTGTGGCAGAGGTTGCGTTGCTGAAGGCTCAAAGGCCAGGTCAAAATAGCTGGATTTCATAAGGCTAATATGGATCCCTTAGAGGTGCTGGAGCACCTTATGGCCTGAAGAAACTAGGAATGAAGGAAGATTATTTTTTAATTTGAGCATATTTTAATATCATATTTATGGTGATTATCATGTATGACCTAAAAGCGTAATTTTATTGCCTTATTTTATACCTAAATTACTACCAGGCACTATATTACTACTAGACATATGTAAATATATATATGTAATATATATTATGAATACATATATATGAATTTTTATATATGACATAAAGACTCAAATATTTTAGTTTTCTGGATTACTTTTCCCACTACTGAAATATAGTCATCAGCCAGAAGGGGAAAAAAAAGTTTGTATGCAGAACAGAACATCTTGATAATGCAAAAAGTGATGAAAAACTCTATGGAAACCAAATCCTTGTGGGAGATACACCCCAAATAAGGACATTTTTAGGAAAATGGATTTTCTGGTGCAGGATCTCTTTTCCCAGAAGCACCCAGCTGAGGAACAGCATGCGTCTGAAAGACTCAAAATACGTATTTTAAGGATACTGGGTAATTATGAGGGCAGCAAGCACTTGTCACTCAACTTCTTTCAACTTTTGAATCGAATCTAAAAGACTCTGAACATGTCTTAATACTTCTCATCTCCCACCCTCACAGGGTTGTAGGCAGGATTAATGAGATAATGTTTTAAAAGAGATTGAACTCCTTGGTAGAAAGAGGCTAAATATAGAACAGAGGTGTTGTTATGATAAATTGTGTAAGACTGAGCATGGAAAAGATTTTGCGATTTAACCCATTTCGAAGAAAAATGACTCAGTAGGGCTTGACTTCTTTTTGGCAAAGTTATGTATTGGTGTGAATACTTTAAAAAAATCTTGCAACTAATTTCTCTATATTCTGAAACAGAATTTAGCCATCCACTAAAGTTATTAGAAATTAAGCCCATATAGTGTAATGTGTTAGCAGAGGTTTGCATACTACTACCTACAGGCCAGATCTGGCCAGCTCTGAAAAATTTTGTCTGTTTTTATAAATAAAGTTTTATTTAAACATAGACAAACCCATTTGTTTATCTGTTATCTCTGGCTGCTTTTTCAGTGCACTATGAATAGTTGTTTCAGAGACAATATGGCCCACAAAAATTAAAATATTTCCCATCTGGTCTTTTACAGAAAAAGAATGCAGACCCCTGGTTTATAATAGGAGGTTTCCATATGACAGACATGTGTTAAGCATTCATGTGTTCTCTCAGGAACAATACAACTTTCTGCAAGTTCCTTAGCATTTGTAAGATTCAGCTTTAAATTTATTCATCTGTAATAGCACCTGCTTGATAAAATTTCGGTAAGGATTAAATTACAGGAATCTTGTAAAAACACTTAGCACAGTGCCTGTCACATAAGAAGACTGAGATAAAATAGTTATTATTGTCATTGTCCTATAACACAAATTTAATAAGCAGCTTGAGCTTTGACATTCCTAGGCATGTACTTGAAATACGTTTTCACAGGCATTTAGGTAACGGTTTCCCTGAGCTCATTATTTAGTGGTCCCAGTGTTCCTATAGGACTCCAGTGTTCATATGGGAATCTTGAGAGTTTCCTTTCTCAATCGGGCAAAGATGGTGGCAGACCAGGTTTTGCCACCTGGTCTGCCACCATTATCACCTATTAGTGATAATGACCCTCTTGTGCATGTGAGGACAAAGGAGATTTAAACAGAAGAAGTGTAAATTTGGCAAAAATATAGTAATGGGTTTAAGTTTAGTGATAATATCCAGAGATTTTATAGGCAAACTAGATATCATGGCATCAAGGACTCCCTTCTTCCGATGGCAATGTCAAATAAGGGCTAAGATTTTGATAAAAGTAGTTAATATGAAAAGGTAAGTCAATTCTGAGACACAAATGTATATAGATTACTGTGGTCCATACGGAATGTGTAAGAGACTGGAGCCTTGATGGATGAATACTGAGGCAGTGAGCATGACACGTGCAGTAAACTACAAAGATGCCAAGAATACAGATTTTGGGTCTGCCTACCAGATTTCTGCCAGCAAAGAAGCAGAGTTGAAGGTGTTTCTGGAGCTTTTGTTAGGCATTAGGAAATGGGATTAGTTTCAAAACAACTGCATAAACTCTACTCAAAGAAACGTGACATACACGCAGTGAGTATCCCTCAAGCATTATGATTTAAAGGAATAATGAACTGAGTTGCTGTAGGGCTTTGGATTCTTAGAATTTTTGTTTTGTTTATGAAATAACTAATAGCTGTTGCTTAAAAAATAAATAAGTGGTCCTCTTTAACATATTGAATCCATACTATTTAAAGGTAAGGAAGATGGCATCAGTATGCTGGATTGTTTTATACAAAGGTTCATCTATATTCAAATGTAGAGTTTATAGTCAATAGAAGCTCTTCCTGTTACATTTCATTTCCCACTACATGAGGGAAAGGACAACTTTTATTTTTTTCATATCTATATTTTTAATACCTTAACACACAGGATACACTCATTACATGTCTGTGGAATAAACGAATGAAAGAATGTGTGAAGTCGTGGGATATCTTTGAGAATAACCAAGCCTTAAAGATGATGTGTTGGGATCTCCAGCCAAGGAAAAAGCCACAGTCAAGTGCACCATTCAACAGGACCAGGAAAGAAAGGACTCTTTTAGGACCTTACAAACCGTATCTAGATCCATATGGCACACAAGAACAGTTTGTTTTAGGGGCAGTTGGAGGAAAGAAGTCTGAACTGAGGAAGATAAATGACATTTGAAGAGATTAAACAATAGACTAAACACACAAACCAGTTGACCATGGATTTCATAGAAAACAGGGTAGAGGCACACTCTGTATATAAAATGAAGGGATTAAGTCAGAAGCATGAAATTTGGTACTTACTGGCCAATTAGTGCCCAGTAATACATATTTGGCATCAAGCAATGAATGGTATTTATTCCCACTTATGAGTAGAAAGAAATCCCATTAGACTCCCAGGTAGGGTTTTTGTTAGACTTACAGCAGATAAGGTTGAGCATGTTCTTGGCAGTTTTTGAGCAACTAAAAACTGAATGGGGCAGAAACACTGTACGATTAGAAACTAGGATGGACACTTTATCTTACATGTTTATATCAACCAAGACTTAACACTACACTAGTGTAATCTATTAATAAAAGTGCAAAAAGGTAGTCATATTGAAACATGAAGGCAATTATCAATTTGTTCACTATTTCTCTGAAAGAAATGTGTCCACAATAGATGTGCTAAATATTAATGCTAATTGTAATCATCCAGAAAAAATTTATTGAGTATCTTTCTTCTGCTGGCTACTGGACTTATTACCAGGAGAGAATGATGAGCAAGATCCAGTGATGAGGGCAATATTGTGAACTAGAATATTGAATCAACCTGTTGAGGACACTTCAGCTGTCTGGATGAAACATTTAAAAAAATAATCTTAAATATTTAGCACTGGAGAGCTAATATCAGTTAGGAAATATCAAACAAATATTTGAAGAAAGGAATGCAGGAAGTAAGCTAGAGTCTGGAGTCCTTCTTACCATAGAGGTAGTTAATTGCCAAATCTGGAAGGAATAACTGAAAGATTGAGAAGCTGGGGATAAATTTTTGACAGATGCATCAAACTTGGGAGACCAGAAATAAGAGTAGGGTTAAAACATGATATATATCAGCATTTGCTGGAAATGAAGTATACTTTGAGATGACTCCGTTTTTGAAATTGGAATGAGGTGATCCTGGATTGCTGGTCTCTTTATTCGCTTGTGTGCAGCAAATCTAGAACACTTCTGAAAGAAGAAAGCACCATCCCAGGTCTAACACTCAGTAAAAAGTAACCAATCAAATGAATAGAGCACATAAAAATCTTACAGTTCCAAATTCCCCATGTAAGGAGCTTAGAAGTTGCCATGCTGTCCCAACAAGTAAAAAACTGAATAGACTGGAAAAACAAAGATCCTTCTTGAATCCATAAGAGATGGAAGAGACAGGGCAAACTGCTGCACACAAGATTGGAAAGACAGGTGAATATAGGGAGTCATGGTTTTTTGGAGCTGAGACTCGGGGGCAGAAACCACTGCAGGAACCAGTGCCGGGGTAGGAAAACCTGAACTATAACTAACAAATTGCTAGAGGCTTAGTGTGGACAACTCTGAGAGTTAAAAAAATCCAGGGGTACAGAGTTGTAGCCACCCCCACAACAACACTGTGAGCTCCAGGAGCTCAAGCAGATTCCTAGAGTAAATATCAGAGAAAAATCCACTTAGATTTTGGGCAAAGGGGAGAGGAAAGAATATTCTGTTCTTAGCAAAACCTGCCCTCAGGGTAAAATGATTAACTAGTGCCTAGCCTGCTAGGGTATTAGCAGAGCCTAACTGACCTGGGGAAGGGAAATAACCAAGTCCAGCTGACTCTAGCCATCTTGCCCTACCTAAAGGAAGAGGAAGAAAAAAACTAAGAAACACTTATGAAGTTCACTGTCCAAAAGCATAGGCTTACTAAAACACTGAGACCAAATCATAGAACTATAGAACACTGTCCCTCTTCCCATAACTCATGATCACATTACTAAAGCCCTATTTACAGCAGTTCCTCTATACTAGTACACCATGTCCAGCTATCAAGAAAAAATTACAAGGCATACCAAAAGACAAAAAACACAATTTGAACAGACAGAGTAAGCATCAAAACCAGACATGCAGGGATGTTGGAATTATCAGACTGCAAATTTAAAACAAATACAATTAATATGTTAAGGGCTCTAATGGATAATGTAGGCAGCATGCAAGAACAGATGGGCAATGTAAACAAAGAGATGGAAATCCTAGGACATAATAAAAAAGAAATGTTAGAGGTGGAAAATGCTGTAACAGAAATGAAGAGTGCCTTTGCTGGGCTTATTGGCAGACTGGACATGGCTGAGGGAGGGATCCTTAAAGAAGTCAGAGGCGATAATATTTTACCTATAGAAGAACAAAGACAAGAATTACATCAGATGTCTCAGAAGTGGTGCAAGTGAGAATAGAATGGAGTAAAATAAAGTACTGAGAGAAAAAAAATACCAATCTAGAATGTTATATCCTGAAAAATTATACTTCAAAAGTATAATTTTTTGAAGGAAAAATAAAATTTTTCTCAGATGAAAATTGAGGGAATTTGTTGCCAGCAGACCTGCTTTGCAAGAAACGTTAAATTTTTTTAAAGAGAAAAATTAATATAGGTCAGAAACCCATATCTACATAAAGAAAGGAAGACCATTGAATAAGAAATAAGTGATGGTAAAATGAAAACTTTTTATTTCTCTTATTCTTAATTGATCTAAAAAATAATAGTTTATTCAAAATAATCATAGCAACAATGTATTTGATTTGTCTATACACTTATATATGCTTATAATAAGTGAAATGAATGACAGCAATGATACAAGGGATAGGAGGAAGTAATTAAGATTATTGTTTATTAGAAAGTACTCATACTACCTGTGAAGTGATATACTGTTATTTAAAAGCAGACTTGGGTTAGTGGCAAAAGTATATTGTAAACTCCAGAGCAACCACTAAAAAAGGTTTAAGAAAAGCACAACTGATACATTAAGAAAGAGAGAAAAGAGAATCACTTAAAAAATGCTCAGTTAAAGGCACAAAAGTCAGAAAAACAGTGGAAGACAAAAATAGAAGCAACAAACAAGGACAGAAAATATGAAACTGTAACAAATATGGCAGATATTAATCTAACTATACTAAAAATTACTTTGAATGTCAATGGTCTAATTGCACCAATTAAAAGACAAAGCTTGTCAGAGAGGATCAAAATATAAGACCTAACTATACAAGTTGCCTACAAGAAGACCATTTTAAATATTATGACTCATATATATTAAAAATAAATGGATGAAGAAAAATATACTATGCTAATGTTATCAGAAAACATGTAGTGGTATTAATTTAAGAAAAAGCAGACTTCAAATTAAGGAAACTTATTGGGGGTTAAAAAGGGCATTACATAATGATAAAGTGGTCAATTCTCCAATAAAACATAAGAATTATTAATGTGTAAGTGCCTAATAGAGCATGAAACTATGTGAGGCAAAAACTGATAGAACTGCAAGGAGAAATAGATGAATCAACTATCATAGTTGTAGACTTCAACATCCTTCTTTCAGAAGCGGACAGATCCAGGAGGCAGAAAATCAGTAAGGACATAGCTGAGCTCAAAAACACAATCAATCAACTGGATATGATTGACATTTATAGACTACTTCATGCAACAACAGCAGAATATACATTTTTATAAACCACAACCAAATGGGATTTATCCCAATTATTCAAGGCTGGTTCAACATTTGAAAATCAATTCATGTAATCCATCACATCAGCAGGCTAAAAAATAAAAATCACATGAACATATCAATAAATGGAGAAAAAGCATTTGATAAAATCCAACACCCATTCATGATAAAAACTCTCAGTAAACTAGGAATAGAGGTGTACTGTCAACTTGATGAAGACTATCTACAAAAAACCTACAGCTAACATCATACTTAATAATGAGAAACTCAAAGCTTTCCCACTAAGATCAGATACAAGGCAAGGATGTCCCCTCTCACCACCCTTTCTCAACATCTTACTGGAATTCCTTACTGATGCAGTAAGGCAAGAAAAGGAAATAGAAGGTATATAGAATGGGAAGGAAGACATAAAACTATCTTTGTTCACAGAGGACATGATCGTCCACTTAGAAAATCAAAAAGAAAAAAAAAATTAACAAAATCCCTCCTGAAACTAATAGGCGATTATAAAAAGGTTGCAGGATAGAAGGTTAATATACAAAAATCAATTGTTCTTTGATATAATAAGAATGGACACGTGGAATTTGAAATTAAAAATATAATATTATTTACAACAGCATCCTAATATTGAAATACTTAGGTATAAATCTACCAAATATACATAGGATCTATATGAGGAAACTTATAAAACTTCAGTGAATGAAATCAAAGAAGAACTAAATAAATGGAGAGATATTCCATTTTCATAGATAGGAAATTCAATATTGTCAAGATGTTAGTTCTTTCCAACTTGATCTATATTCAATGCAATCTCAATAAAAATCCCAGCAAGTAATTTTATGTATACTGACAAACTATTCTGAAGTTTAACTGGAGTGGCAAAAGAGACCCAAAAGAGCTAACACAATATTGAAGAAGAACAAAGTTAGAGGACTGATGATACTGGACTTCAATACTTAATGTAAAGCTACAGTAATCAAGACTGTGTGGAATTGGCAAAAGAATAGACTAATAAATCAATGGAACAGAATAGAGATCCCATAAATAGTTCCTCATAAATAACAGTCAGTTAATCTTTGGCAAAAGAGCAAAGGCAATATAGTGGAGCAAAAATAGTTTCTTCAGCAAGTGGTGCTGGAACAACTGGACATCAACATGCAAAACAATAAAGGTAGACATGGTCCTTACATCCTTCACAAAAGTTAACTCAAAACAAATAGCAAATACGCCTATGAAAAGATGCTCCACATCATCGATCATCAGAGAAAAGCAAATTAAAACAAAAATGAAATATCATTACATACCTATTATAATGGTCAAAATCTGGAACACTGACAACACCAAATGCTGATGAGGATATGGAACAACAAACAAGAACTCTTGTACATTGCTGGTAGGAACGCAAAGTGCTACAGCCACTCAGGAAGATAGTTTGGCAGCTTTTTACAAAACTAAACTTACTCTTAGCATATTATCCAGCAATAACACTCCTTGTTATTTATCAAAAGGAGTTAAAATTTTATGTTCACACAAAAACCTGCATATGGATGTTTACAGCAGGTTTATTCATAATTGCCAAAACTCAGAAGTATCCAAGATATCTTTCAGTAATGGATTAATAAACTGTGGTACACCAGGACAATGGAACATTAGTCAGTACTAAATAGAAAAAACCTATCAAGCCACGAAAAGATGTGGAGGAAACTTAAATGCATAATACTTAGTGAAAAAAACCAATCTTGAAAGACTACATACTGTCTGATTCTAATTACATGACACTCTGGAAAAGGATACAGTGAAAAGATAGGTGATTGTCAGTAAGGCAGGGATGGGGGAGGGGAGAGTAGGCAGACCACAGAGGATTTTTAGGGCAGTGAAAATACTCTGTATGACATTATAATGATGGATTATGTTTTTGTACATTTGCCCAAACACATAGAATGTACAAGAGCAAGAGTGAACTATATGGTAAACTAGACTTACTTTGGCTGATTATGATGTGTCAATGTGGGTTCATTCTTGGTTAAAAAAAAAAGCACCATGTAGGTGAGTGATATTGATAATGGGGGAGGCTATATATGTGTGGAGGTAGGAATTATATGGGAAGTCTCTGTACCCCCTTCTCAAATTTGTTGTAAACCTAAAACTGTACTAAAAATATAGAGTCTTAACAAAAAAATCACATGAAAGGCTAGAAAAGCTTTAAAGAATAGAACAACATCCAAATAATATAGTTTGGAAACAACTCAAAATAAATGTTCTTAACAGGTTCTAAGAAACATAAGATGGAATGTTTAATTTTGTCAGGGAACTAGA
This sequence comes from Balaenoptera borealis, assembly GCF_965194805.1. Taxonomy (NCBI): domain Eukaryota; kingdom Metazoa; phylum Chordata; class Mammalia; order Artiodactyla; family Balaenopteridae; genus Balaenoptera; species Balaenoptera borealis. The sequence goes on from NC_138870.1 coordinate 14,615,973, forward strand.
AGTAACAATAAAAACCAAAATGAATTCTGGAGTGTAGATTTCTGAATGGGGAATGGTGGTATGAGGAAGTATTTGGACCCTCTCCTCAGCGATATCATTACTGGTGAAAATTTTAAAAGGAGCAGTCATTTAAAGTCTCTGGAAGTTATCCTGAGGACATACAGACAATGAAGAAATGTTTATTTAAGAAAATCCACTAAACCTCTGTAAGAGTGGTGAGAGTCTGTGGCATTTGAGCCACAACTTGATCCCTTCCCCCATCCCAGCTCAGTGTGATAGAAACTCTAAGCTAGGACAGTACAATCAAGAACACAGGGCACCCTATCCTCCAACTCTCAATGAGGCCCTACAGTATCTCCCTAGATGGGGCAGCTTGCCTGCATTTCTCATCCCACCCAACTCCATTTTGCAGAAGGTCTATTCCAGGCAAGAGTGGCTGAGAGCTTTGGAATTCACTTTCTTCGCCTAGCTCCCATTCATAGGATGAAATCTCTAAATCTGGCCCAGCAGGACTCAGATACCATGTTTTAATTGCTCTGACCCTGGCTTGATTTTGGGGTGGAGGTTCCATACCTGAAAAAACAAAATGAAAATACCAAAAGGTCCTGTTCTTCCAGTACTCTGCTCATAAATCAGGCATGCTTATCTAAGAGAAGTAGGCAATTGCTCATGCCCACAGTTCTGGAGAAAAGGTACAGAAATTTCCCCCAGAAGCAAGAGGTAGGCCATAAGAAGAAAGAGCTCCATGGCTGTCTCACAAAAGAACTGATTTTATTTATAAAGAGTGATAGAAAGTTCAAACTTCAGGGTGCTCTTGAAAACAACTGAGGTTTTAGGTGTCAAACAATTAAAAAATTTATGGTAGCTTTATGAGAGCAACAAGCTAAACTATAGTTGTTTAGAAAGAAGGCCCTGGGGAGGAGGAAGCTAAGATGAGCTCTCATGGAATCGGAACAGGCCTCAAAGACTTCCTGCAAGAAGACCCTTGAAAAGGAGCCTGCATTTGATTAGAACACATTTAGAAACATAGTCAGATATATTTTTGTGCCTTGAATAGGTGGTGTGGAGTCCAGTTCACTGAGCAAGGAGTAGGGCTTGTCTGTTACATATGTGGTTTATGGAAGGGTATCTGTGCTAATATCAAACCCTTTTTTTATGCCTCACCCCACCTCACCTTTCCCGTTAAGCAGCCATAGTGTGTTTTCTAAATGTGTGAATCTGTTCTGTTTTGTAATTCAGGTTATGTGTAGCGATTTTAACATTCCCTCTATAAGTGATATCTTATGATAAGTGTCTTTTTCTCTGTGACTTATTTCACTTAGAAACATCGTACATAAATCCACTCAGCATGCTGGTACTAGCCTTATGACATTGATTTCATGGGTGATTGATATTCCATTGTACATAAGTACCACAACTTCTTTATCCATTTTTCTCTTTCCTGGCCTATTTAAGGTGTACCGAAGTGGATGTTCTTGTAAACAGAGCAGCTCTAAACTTTGGGGTGCCTGTGTCTTGTTGATTTTTAATTTTCCCAATTTATATGCCCATGAGAGGAAGTGCCCTATGCTCTCTAGCTGTGTTTTTTAGATGTTTTAGGAAACACCATACACTTCTACAGAGTGGCCGTTGGCAGTTTACATCCCGCCAATCAGCCTAACAAGGCTCCCTTTTCTCCCTGGCCTGTCCTGCACTTCTGGCTTTTACACTTTTTTAGGATGGCCCTTTTGACCCAAGGGAAGTAAGACTTCTTTGTCGTGCTGATTTGCCTTTCTGGCTTGCTAGCTTGGCCAAAAAGGGCGTATGCGTTTTTTCCTGAATATATTCAGGAAAAAACGCATACGCCCTTTTTGGCCAAGTGCATCATTGTCGACGTTTTGCCCCTTTTCATTTGCTTTAAAGGCGATTCCTATCTACCTCCTGATATCTGTTTCCTGCAATTCTGCCTTGCTTTCAAATCCTGTTCGTTGCCTCCCCTCAATATATTTTTGGATGAGAGTTATCATTTATAACTCTGCAAGTTTGTGAATTACAGTGCCCCTGATCTCCATTTTTCAACTGGCTTTTTTGGGAGAATGCCGCAAAACCGCAGGAGTGCTTCAGGCCCTATTCTGTTTCCGTGGAGCAGGCTGAGCCTGTGGTTAATTCTTCTTCGTGATGTGAAATTAGAGTGATCTGTGCCTGTCCCAACGCCTAGAGCTAATCTCTCATGGGTTCACCCTCTTCCCGTTCATCCTCAGGACAAATTGCAACCTGTACAAACATTTAGAAACAACTTATACCCCAGGGTATAGTTGAAAACCACGATCAATCAGCTGACAGTAGTGGAGGCTAACAGTCTGATATAACCCCAACAGAGGCAGAGAGCTGTATGTATGGAGAGATAACACAAAGAGATAGTCAAAGAGGGCCTTGGTAAATGTATTGTCTTCATAGGGAGACTACGCATATTCCAAGGCTGTGCCCTCTGAGATGTGACCCAAGTAGGATAAATGTAGAGATTGGCACCCAAACACATCATAGCAAAAATGCTGAAAAACAAAGACAGAGAAAAATCTCAGATATGACAACAGAAGCATAAAAGAAGAAAGAAAAACCAGGTAATTTGGACCTCATCAAAATGAAAACCTTTTGTACTTGAGAGGGCATCATCAATAAATTGAAAAGAAAACACACTAGAAGAAAATATTTGCAAATCATATATCTGATAAAGGATTTTTATCCAGAATATATAAAGACTTCATCAAAATGAAAAACTTTTGTACTTGAGAAGACATCATCAATAAATTGAAAAGACCACACACTGGAAGAAAATATTTGCAAATCATATATCTGATAAAGGATTTTTATCCAGAATATACAAAGAACTCTTAAAAACTCTACATTAGGAAGACAAAAATCCCAATTAAAAATGGACAAAGGATCTGAACACTCCAAAGAAGATATAAAAATAATAAGCACATGAAAATATATTCAACATAATTAGCCATTAGAGAAATGCAAATCAAGATCTCAGCCTGATACGACTTCACACACACTAGTATGGATCAATGAAAATGCCAGATGATAACAAGTGTTAGCAAAGACATGGAGAAATTGGAACCTCATATAATTGCTGGTAGGAATGTAAAATGGTGTAATCATACTGGAAAACAGCCTGGCAGTTCCTCAAAAATATCCAATTAACAACTGGCCCAGCTTTCACTCCTAAATATATTCTCAAAAGAAATTAATACTATGTTCACACAAAAACTTGTACACAAATGTTCATAACAACATTACTCATAATAACCAAAAGACAGAAACAACCCAGATATCCATCAACTGATGAATGGATAAGGAAAAAGTGGTATATTCACATGATAGAATATTATACAACAATAAGAAGTAATAAAGTACTGATATATGCTGCAACATGAATGAATCTTGAAAATAGTATGTTAAGTGAAGAAGTAGTCACAAAAGACTACATATCATATGACTTTTTTTATATGAAATGTCCAGAATAGGAAAACCTGTAGAGACATAAAGTAGAGTAATGGTTGCTTAGGACCCAGTGAAGTGGGAGAAAATGAAGAGTGAGTGCTAATAGGTACAAGCTTTCTTTTTGTGATGACAAAGATGTTCTAGTTTTGATTGTGGTGATAGTTGCACATGTCTGTAAATATACTAAAAACCAGGGAGCTATATATTTTAGATGGGTAAATTGTATGAATCATATCTCAGTAAATCTGATTTAAAAATGTAATCTAAAAAAAACTCAAATAAATTGAAATTCTAAAGTTAAAAAAATAGTGACCAAAATTAAGAATGGATGTATTTATGAGTATACTAGACAGCTGAAAAATAATTAGTAAATTGAAAGTTCACTATCCATGAAAAACATACATCATGTTTTAATCTTAAGCAAGACAAATTAAAGGAAAGGAACACCTAGTATATCTTAGTAAAACCACTGAAAAACCAAAAATAAAGAAAAAAAATTGCAAAAACATCTCGGAGGAGGGAAAGGAGAAGGTTACTTACAAAGAGGCAACAATAAGATGGACAGCTAACTTTTCAACAGAAACAATGATTAGAGATGACATTAATTTCATAGTGCTAAAATAACCATCAACCAAGAATTCTATGCTCAATGAAAATATCACTCAAAAAATAAAATTCAGGCTATCCTTTCAATGATTCCATAGTCTAACAAATTAACATTTTATAATAAATATTTAAATACAATAGAGTGAGTTGAATGTGAAAATAATTATAGGACCCCTGAGGATTAGTAATAAATCATGTATAGAGGTATAAATGACAACCTCACAATAATAGCAGCATGTACGTAAAATCTGACAAGGGTAGATATTTGCAAGGGGGCAAAGGGAGACCAGGAAGATGTGTGTGTGTATAAGGTGAATATTAGTAACAACTGGGAATTATTTTCAAAATACATTTATGTTCTCCATCTTGATCCATCCTCAAAGCAATTCTGATATTTTTTGGGTATGCACGTTTTGAAAAATTCCCCAAGTGACTCTGATAAAAATTATAATATGATGATAGCAATCATGTATAATTAACAGATGTTGGTAAATATTCTTTTATTTTAATTATCATTGGGTATTTACTATGTGCCAGTGCAATAGATATAGTTGGTGCCCTGTTTATATTTCTTTTGCTGGGCTAGATCCCTCAACATCCAGATGCCACAGTATTTGCTGCTTATGTCTTATATTTACTTCTCTCTTTAGCCAATTATGCGATTAGTTCTCAGTCTATAAGAGCTACCTCTCCTTTGGTGTTCCCAAAGTAATGGCTGACAGATGTGGGGATAAAGAGTTCTACCCTTTTCCTCAAAGAGGAAAAACTCTGTAGTGTGATTTATGTTCCAAGGCACCTTTTGAATCAAGTAAAGCCTAAATGTCACCTAAAAAATCTCAACCTTCCTTTTAAAAAAATCTTTTAAAAAGTTATCTTTCATTTTTTACAGGTTTTTCTGAAGAGCATTCCTTCAATAAATCATGTGCACATGACTTGCTTCTGGAAAATCCAACCTAAAAATAGTTGGTACCAGGAGCCATCCTAAGAAGTAGACAATAAGGATGGAATTCTGGAGTTGGATTACCCAACATTGGCTGAGAATTATGAATCAATCACTGGTAGAAAGTTGAGCTAAATAAGTGTCATTATTAAGAATTTCCACTGTGGTAAACTTGATGAGATACAGTGGAAGGAGATGCGCTGACCTGTGTAACCTCTGTGGCGTTAATAGGTATGGGGATGATTAGAAAGCTTATGTAACTGGGTTGATGTACGTGAGTGAAATTGGTGATCTGAAGAAAGAAAATAACAGGTTCAGCATAATTAATTACAAATTAAAGCAAAATATGTCAGACAGTGTACCTGGCAGCACTTAAAGAGACATTTTAAGCTGAATTATTAGCCTTGGAAAATCTCCAATGCCAAATTCAGGCTCCTGACATGAAGGGAGTTGAACTCTGACATATGAAATGGGGATATCTGAAAAGATATATTGGAGAACCTTGACCCAAGATCCCCTGAACTCTTGAGGCCTGAAGAAGTGACCTACTCCCCTTTGTTGGAGATCCTCCCTTCCTTGAAGACATGTAGAAGCACCAAATGGGCCAGGTTCCTTAAAACATGATGTGTGCTCTCCTGCCTTCAACACCATTATGGTCACCAGACTCGTAATGAGGGTCAAATCTTAGTGTGAAGATAAATGGATAAGTGCTAGCTCTGCTAAAGGAATATAAGGAGTATATGCTAAAGAAGTGATAGTAGTTGTCTAACATATACTGTCAAGTATAAGGAGAGTATTCCTTGAGGTGGACCCTGAAGGTGCTGGATCTAGGGGGATGGAATCTAAAGTTTGATAAGGGAGAATTTGTTGATATGGGGGTACTCTCCCCTGGCCAGTTCAGGGATATGGTTCTAACATAAATTTTGAGACAGTTTTTGAGACCTTTGAAAAAATAATGGCTCATATTAAATAAAATAGAAATGCCAGAACTGAAATGTAAGACTGTAGAAAAGAGATCAGCAGACTCAGAGAAGTGGGCATTGTTCAATGTGTCTACTACGAAAACCAAAGAAACTACTGACTGACTATGCTGATTTACTGGCCCAGGTGCATCTTACACTGGGTCCACCAAGTACTCAGACCCACCATGTGGTTGTATCCCTGGTTTCCAAATGTATAATGGTAATGGAAATAATAAGCAATAGGCAGATCTCTCACATCTGTTCCTTACCATATGTTGTGAAAGTTATTTTAATAGGAAAGGTCAAGTGGAATCTCCTAAAACTGATCCCCCTTTGGAAAAGGTTAGTCAAAATATTATACTGTATAGGTACTTCCCTGGTGATCCAGTGGTTAAGAATACACACTTCCACTGCAGGGGGGTCAGGTTCGATCCCTGGTCGGGGAACTAAGAACCCACATGATGCATGGTGTTGCAAAAAAAAAAAATTATACTGCATTGCAAGGAAAATGGTAAAATTAGTGCCACCCTCAGAGACATAAATGATGCAAAGGTAATGACATCCATCATATATCTCCGTTTAATTTAGCAATCTAGCTCTGCAAAACTTAGATCATGACAGGTGTCAATAGAATACCCTAAGTTTAACTAAGTAGTAGTCCTGATAGCATTTGACAAGCTGTATATACAATATTTTCTAGAGCAGATTGCCACAGACTCAGGTACACAGCATGCGGCTTTTGATATGGTATGTTATTTTCCATATCCATCAGAAGGATCAAAGCAGTTTGCATTCACACAGGATATACAAAAAAAAGTATTCACAGTCATGTTCTAGGGCTATGTTAAATCTATTGCTCTCTGTCACAATAGAACAAAAGTGAAAACATTAATTTTCATTGGTTAGCTTCTCCTTTTTAGAACTTGGAGTCTAATTTGAGTCCTAGTGACAATTCTGTTATGCCTCTGCCTCCCAATACTCTCAACAAGGCCAGTGGAATTCGGATTGATGTCTTCACCTTGATTTAAATACACACACACACATGCATGCATACCCATAACCATGCTTACATAGCTCCACACACATACTCCTGCCCATCCATCAACTGTAGGTATATATATATATATACACATACGCATACATTTTATGGTGTTTCACATTTTTGAAGCAATTCCATGTATTTTTTCCCTATGGACAACTTTGAAGATTGGATAGTTTTCATCATTGTTTATATTTAGGAAATAAGACAGAAAAAGTTGTAATTTTCTAAGTTACATATATATATATATATATATATATATATATATGGAGTTTTATATATATATATATATAATATATGGAGTCATATATACAGAGAGAGAGAGAAAGCGCTTTTGCGTAGCTACTTTGATGCCAAAATCTGTGCTCTGTTCATTATTTTAGCATAGATCACCGAGGACCTCTCAGTGGTCAATGAAGATTTTCTTGAAAGTTTCAGATATTTAACTATAACTGAGTAACTATAGGCCTGCTTATAGACAGACTTTAAGAGAAGGTTACAGATTATATTGGAAAAAAATTGGAAAATCCACATTGTTTCATACATCTATAAAATAAAAGAAAGGGAACGCTTATATCATTCTGAAAAACAGAAGTGTTGCCTAGTTAGGGGTATGAATCAGTGGAGGTAGAAAATAATTGGGTAGCTAGTTGCGGAGTTGGAAGCAAGCAGCAAATAGCATGAAAGGATGCCTATTTAAAGTATTTTAAAACATTGTTTATTAATTTTTTTTCTTCTTAGACTACATTTTTTCTTAGTTCACATAGGCTGCCATGAGTAAGTTAGATCCCCTGAGTACTCCCTAAAAACTGGATCTCTATCTACAATCCCTCCTCCTCACCCCCATTCAATTAGACTGATTTTATCACCTCTGAGAAGTATGCTTCTCTAACCAAGGGATTCTGAACTATAACTATGGGCATTTTCATACAATATTACACTTTAGTGTTCAGGAAAATGTGGAAAATATTATTTATTTTCCTCTTTCACATATTCACCTTCTACTTTGTTTGGGATGATATTTGATTCCCCTCAACTCTTCAGTTCACTTGTTTCCCATCAATATGCCTCTGTTTATGCATAGTTAGAAGTAAGATAAAAGAAGATCCAACCATGATTAATTTATTACAACACCCATGTTGGAGAGGGCTGCTGACATGCGGTTACTTATTTAGTGACTCTATTAGCAGGGTTCAATTATGGAGACCCTCTTCCAGCTACTTTAAGAAAAAAAGGCATAAAATACAGCAAAGAAACAGCTCACAGAATTCTTGGATAACCTAAAGAAACAGGACCTAGATGCAGTTTCTTAGAACAACTCAAAGCCACTGTGAACTGCTGCTCATCATTGTGAAGCTGCTTGTCTTACTTGAAAACTGCCTCTACAGCTGCCCCACTTGGAACCAGCCTCTAAGTATGCAAAAAATGATGCCTTTCACCCTTCTGCAGTCTCCTGAGGAATAGTTTTTTCTCTCTGTATTGTAATCTTATCAGCAGATGATCAAACCAATGGGCTCTTGCATATACACAAAAATAAGGGTTTTCCAATCTACTTTTATGATTATGCCAAAACAGTTCATTGCAGGTTCTACCCAGGAATTGTCAGTAATCTCTCAGTGATGAGAAACTCCTCAATGGAGTACGAAAATTTTCTTTTCAGTCAATAGCTGAACTACCTTGCTGTGACTGGATCAGTTTCATCACACAGTTTTTATTGCCCTTTGCAAATGTTACGTTATTTTATAATATAAAGGCTTGCGGCAACCCTGCGTCGAGCAAATCTATCAGCACCATTTTTCCCAACAGCATTTGTTCACTTCACATCTCTGCATCACATTTTGGTAATTCTAGGAATATTTCAAACTTTTTCATTATTATTATATTTGTTATGATGATACCCGATCAGTGAACTTTGGTGCTACTACTGTAATTGTTTTAGCTCCCATATAAGACACAAACTTAATCCATAAGTGTAGATGTTCTGCTACTCCACTGCTGGGCTGTTCCCCCATCTCTCTCCCTCTCTTCAGGTCTCCCTATTCCCTGATATACCACAATATTGAAATCAGACCAACTGATAACCCTGCAATGGCCTTGAAGTGTTTAAGTGAAAGAAAGAGTCAGTCACATGTCTCCCACTTTAAATCAAAAGCTAGAAATGATTAAGCTTAGGGAGGAAGGCATGTTGAAAGCTGAGATAGGCCAAGGGAAGAAAAAGTGCTTCCTCAGGTAATGAAAGAATAAAAGATGTTTTAGTGTGATGTCGGGGATTAGGATGCTATGAATACTCTAAATCCTCTCAGTTCTGGTCAAATTATTGGGCTCACCTTCTTTCCCAATCGATGCACTAACTTTCATACACAAGGCAAATCTGTAAATTCTACCGTGATTAGAATTCAGCAGTGTCAAAAATCCGGAAGCTATAAGAAACCTTTTTTGCCCAGCAATCTGGAAGCTATAAGAAACCGTAAAGTTACACAAAATAAAATTTCTTAACATAGAAAAATTCCTGAACTTCACTCTTTTCTTTGATGTGACAATCTAGAAATTTGACCTTGTTCTGTTACTAACAAATCTAACATCATCTATAGCAACAAGGCTATCCTGCTGTCTTGGAATTTCTCATACACTTCATACTGTTCAATGGAGGAAATTACTCAAGCCCCCATCTATGCCCTAACACTTAATAGGCACAGGGTGTCATTAATGAGCTTAATTAGAAGTTTTATCTGTTCATTCCTCTCAAAATTACATCCCCATCCTAGAATATAATTAGGAATTTCTCTGCTTTCTACCCCATCTTGGCCAGATAACCAATTCGAAATATTCTACATATTTTCCATCTGTTGGTTTCCTGCAGCCCAATCAATATGAGCTGAGAGGAAAGCACATAGGTAATTTTGAAAGAAGTGAAGAGTTTCTGTTGAAAAGGTATTTCCTCTCTTCCTCAGGAGGGTATTTTCCCACCCAAAGATACATAAGATAAGCATCAGTAAAATCACTGTTGAATAGTAGTGTTGTCTTTTTAAATGGACATCTCACTCTCTGGCTGATTACCTGATGAATTGCACAACTGTTAAATTTCTCTTCATTTACCCTAGAAGCAGAGCAGGGTATGAACAATCCTATAAAAGCATTCTTGGAATCTAGGATATTTGTCATTTTTAGTCTTCCATCAGCCTTTTGGAGAATGGTCAATACATGTCTCCTAAAGTTTAGACACATAGTTGATCAGAGATCGATGCCAACTTTTGTGCTGGAAATTACGATAGATAATTTAAAGGGATCCTGGTTGTATTAGAGTTCTTCAGAGAAACAGAACCAATAGGAAATATATACATATATAATTTATTATAAGGAATTGACTCCCACAGTTATGGAGGCTGAGAAGTCTCATGATTTGCTGTCTGCAAGCTGAAGACTCAGGAAAACCAGTGGTATATTCTTGGAGCTGGAGGGCCAACGGTATAAGTCTCAGGTGAGAAGAAGATTGATTGCACAGTCTGCCTGACAATCAGGAAGACAGTGAATTTCTCTTACCTCTTTTTTGCTCTATTCAGGCTCTCAATGTATTGAATGAAGTCTACCCATATTGACGAGGGTAAACTGCTTCACTCAGTTCACCAACTCAAATGCTAATCTCATCTGAAACACCCTTGCAGAAATAACGTTTAATTTGAATGGTTTGTGTCACAATCAAGTTGACAGAAAATTAAACATCACAATCTCAATGCCATGTACATGGAAAGAAGAGTGAATTAACCTCTATGCAATCTTTTCAATCTTTCGGGCATATGAAGGAATTCTATGGTAGTTACCATGAACAACACTAAAGGAGCTTAGATGTTAGTGCAGGGTCAGAGCCATTGAACTGTCTGAATGGCTGTTGGTCCAAACAGTGCAATGCTCAACCCAGAGAAAGTTTGGGGGAAAAGTACCAGTGGTAGGGCCAAAAAGAAGAGATGATCTTCTGGAGGGATGCTCAGCTTCGGAGGTCACCAGGGAGAATCTGAATGTTACCTCGAGGAACCCATACACAAGCACAACACATACACCCATCTCTCCATACTGGTAGAAGATATAAAGGTCTGACAAGACCAGACTAAAGAAAAATGTGTTCATGAAGCACTCAAAAAAGCATCTACGGTATAGTAACTTAGGAGACCTGTACCTCCTTATGTTCCTCCTCCCTTTCACTTACAGAAAAGAAGTTAGTTCCTAGAAAAAGAAGAGAGATGCTGTCACAGAGTTACATCACACCTCATGTTATCCACTTCAAATACCCAAGGCCACAGCTCTAGCCTGCACTGGGAGGAGGGGAAGAGAAAATTTTTGACTTATGTTTGAGATTAAAGTTTTAAAATTGAATGGAACTGAATATTCAATGTCAAATACAGTCTGGTTACAAACATTTTTTTAAAAGGTATAGAATCAATTTCTTATTAAGGGACCTACGATCCAATGGGAAAATGGATTACACACAATGTAATTGGGGGTGGCAGTTATTGTTAAATAATAAAATCATTCATGTTTATTTTCCAGTGAATTTAAATTCCATAATAAACTAGTTAACTGAATAATCTATTAGAAAGCTATTGTATATCTCACAGAACTGATGGAAAGGCTGGGGAATTAAATAAGACTTAGGATAGGAAATAGAACAGGAACACCACACTCCCATGACACCACCAGAAAATGAGTGGTCTCCAATTATTTCTTACTTTCTGTGTCATTCAACTCAAGATTCAAGTACTGGGAGAAGTTCACTGGCTAAAGTTACCTACCTACCTAAGACCCATAAGATGGGTCTTCAAGGGTCATTTGTTTTCATAGCAGAAGAATATGGTGTTTGAATTTACTGACTTACCAGGACCAATGGTACAGTTTTCTAAAATAAAATCCTTTTGCTATAATAAAGGGGGAAAAAAAGAAAAAAACGTATCCACTATCTAGAATTAGAACTGGGCACAAAAAAATCAGGTCTTAGCAATAAGGCAGAATATCTTCAATATAAGATGATTTGGTCTTCAACAGAGAATATTGTACAGTGACTGTGTTTACAGGTGGAGGTGTTGTGGTTTTAATGGAGGGTAGACAGGGCTGGAAGAGGGGTGAAGCAGACAGGGTATGCCAAGAATACTGTGTATGGATATTTTAATTTATTTTCTCATATAGTCTGAACTTGCTATATACTCTGATTTTTTTTTTTTTTTTTTACTTCATATTCACACAATTTTATATTCAAATAAATTTTGGGTCAAATTTTATAATGACATTTAGGTTAGTGGAATTTATCCTCTTTGAAAGTTTTATCATGTGTACACAGTCCATGGAATTCTTTTCGAGCTGAAAGTCTGAAGTATTTCCTCATCTAAATACATATTTCCAGAGAATTATTCGTGCATAACCGAAATTTTGCCAAAGAGTGAGTGGATAGTATAATCCAAGTAGTTAACTTCATAGGCATTTAATTTTTACATTGACCAATTAATTCTTACATTTTTAAGGGACTTCTATAATTTCCATACCTTAATTTATATAAATGAGTTTTAAAGAGATTTTCAGTAACTTACTTTATATGTGTGGACTACAGGCAGAATTCCCTCTTCTTTGGGGGAGTCGGTCTTTTTTCTCTTAAGGCCTTCAACTGATTGGTCCATTCACATTACGTGGAGAGTAATCTACTTTACTCAAAGTCTACTGATTTAAATGTTAATCTCATATTAAAAAAATATCCTAACAGCAATATTGAAACTAGTGTTCAGCCAAATATCTGGGTACCATGGCCTAGCCAAGTTGAAACAGAATTATGCATCCCAAAGAAGAGACTTGCCCAGAGAGATCCTCTCTGATATCTCCCTAGGACATTAGTGTATCAGAATTAGGAGAAGCTTCATTCAGAATCCCACCTTTCTGTGATGATTTTGGTAAGTTTTATTTCTAAGTTTCTGTTTCTTCATCTTTAAATTGTATAAAATTATATTCTTTTAGAAACAGTACAAAGATTTTATATATAGATAGATATAAAATGCATAACACTTAAAAATATTTACTACCCGCGGGGACCACCTTTGAGCTCATTCCTTTCTTCATATTCAACAATAATTTACCAAAATATCCTGGATAACAGAAACAATCAGAATAACTCATCCTAGCAAATGTGTTTTATATAGTCTCCTCCCAACACCACAGAAATCATCACTATAATATTCTGAAGGACATAAAGTATTTGTTAAGGATATCTTACTTTGCATTCAAACTCAGTTACAGAAAAGGGCTAAGCAAAGGTATTTTTTCCAAGACAAATACATAAACTATACTATTTTGCAAAACGTCTTTCCTTCTTTGTACGATATTGCTATGTAAATATTTTATGAAGTGATTAAATTTGTGATATGTTCTGAATTTGCTTGAAATATCATTTTTTTCTTTCAAAAGAGTACAACATACATTTGTACAGTATCAAGATGCCAATGATAATTAGATAACAATTTAGTTATCCCAGTAAAAAGAGCTTTATACCCATATAAATTATCTATCTTTTAACACTGCGTTGAAAGCCTGCTATATGTCTATCATCTATAGCTTGTAATCATGGCTTTTTATTCCTTCAACATCTTGTTTCAGTATTGGTCGTGGGTGTGTTTTACACTCCTTTTTTTTGTTGTCAGCCATTGCTGGGACCCATGATTTTTTAACTTTGAAAATTTGTGAGGTAGGTGTAATTTGACTGGTGAAAGACTTGTTGCATTTGACAGAAAACTACATATCTGCCCCAGGGACTGCTCTAAATCTGAGGAGTAAGTTTGTGATTTCCCAAGAGGTGCTTAGAGATATATATTTTTTAATGTTAGCATTACCTATTCCCAATTGAATCGTGTTTTGATGAACACAAGAAGGAGTGCAACATTGTAAAAAAAAAAAAAAAAGCTGGTAAAAATCCAGTTTTAGCTTACTGTTTAGGCTGTGCCACACTGTGAGGTTAGGTAAGTGAATACACATTTCTAAATTTTCATTTTCTAATTTGTAAAAGGAGTGGAGCGAAGTGATGTGATGTTTGGAAAGGATCATGTCTAAATGGTCTTTCTGTTAAAGATTTTTTTTTCTACTGCAATTTTAGCTATTTCTGACTTTGCTTGCCATACGGAGGTTTTGTACGCAAGGTCCATATTTGGAAAACCTTAGAACTGTGAGAGATACTTTATCAGCAGCATTTTAATATAAATGCAGTTAAGTTGGTATTTTAGGGAACTGTTTTCCCCCATATGAAATTTTGGCATTCTGTATTATTTTAGAGTTAGAAATTTGGGTCATGGTGAAATAAAATTTCCTTTCTCACCTTCATCTAAACAAAAATAATGAACTTGCTTGAATCTATTGCTTTGGCCAATAAAATTACATTTCCAGCTCTCTCATACACACAATTGCACACACATTCATAAAAAGGTGTCTTAGTTTATGTAACTCCAAAGTATGACCACACCAAAACTACAAATATTTTTTGTCTTCTAATTATGAAGCAATCATTCTTGCTCTTACTCTGTTTACATACCCTCAATTTTTCCTTCATTGTAACATTCGTTTATTCATTCTTTCACTTATTCATCTAACCAGGGTCATACATTTTTAGGAAACATTAAGGTAGGTAGACTTGTCTTTTCAAATCTCTACCATGTCAACATTCTTAATACGTCAAATTGGTTTCCTCAGATTTTTAATCAACTCATTTTTAATCCACTTTATTGAGTTATATTAACATAAATTTACTTATTTTACATGTAGGAGTTAATTAATTTTGACAAATTAATTTTTGTTTAAGCAACAAACCCATGATATAGAACGTTACTATCTCTCCATAGGTTCATTCATGCTTCTCTGTAGTCAGTCCTATCCTCCCAACCCTCATCTTTTACAACTACTAATATGCTTTCCATAACTATAATTTTTCTTTTTTCTGGAACTTTATATAAAAGGAATCATATAATATGTTATCTTTAGGTGTGTTTTCATCAATTAGCATGATGTTTTCAGATTCATCCATGATGCTATAGATCAGTAATTGGTGACTAATCTAGGTCCTTTATATTTCCATGTAAATTATAGAATTAGCTTGCCAAAGTTTTTTAAAAAGCTTTCTGGGGCGGGACTTCCCTGGCGGTCCAGTGGTTGAGACTTTGCCTTCCAATGCAGGGGGTGCGGGTTTGACCCTTGGTTGGGGAGTTAGGATCCCACATGCCTCACGGACAGAAGACCAAAACATAAAAACAGAGGCAGTGTTGTAACAAGTTCAATAAAGGCTTTAAAAATGGTCCACATCAAAAAAATAAAATAAAATAAAAGTTTTCTGGGAATTAATTAGGTTTGCATTGTATCTATAGGTAAACTTGGAGATAACTGACCTTTTAAGATTATTGTATCTTCCAATTCATGAATAGGGAATTTTTCTTCATTTATTTAGTTTTTCTTTAATATCTGTTAGCAATGAATTGTAATCATCAGTGTCTTGGTCTTGCACATGTATTAGTAAAATTTATCCCTAAGAATTTCACATTTTTTGATACTATTGTACATGTATATTTTTATTTCAATTTTCAGTTGTTCATCGGCATTATATAAAATATAGTTTGTTTTGCATATTGACTTTGTTTACTGTGATATTGCTAAATTCACTTATTTCTCACTTATTTCTGTAGATTTCTTAGTATTTTTGAGTAGAACCTCATGTTATCTCTCAATTAGGGAATATGTTATTTATTTATTTCCAATTTACATGCTTTTATTTTTTTCTTCCTTTATTTACCAGATGAGGATCTCCACTACAATTTTCTTTACAAGCAGTGGCAATGGATATTATTGTTTAGTTAATGATCTTAGGGGGAAAATATTTACATATTCACCTCTAAGAATGGTGAAAGTTGTATACATGCCTTTAAGCAATCTAGTTTACTACGAGTTTTTTTCTTTAAACATAAATGGATGTTGAATTTTGATAGATGCTATTTCTGCATCTATCCTGAAACTATTGAATGGTTATATATTTTTTGTGTTTTAGCCTTTTAATAGAGTGAATTGTGATGATTGATTTTTGAATGTTAAACTGTCCTTGCATTCCCAGGATAATGCAACTTGGTTATGATGTATGATCCATTTTATTGATATATACTGCTAAATTGAATTTGCTAAATTTGGATTAAATATTTTATAATCTATGTTCAAAGATATTTGTCTGTAATTTTTTAATAATATTTTTTCTGATGTTGGTGTCAGATTAATGCTCCTGAATAAAATGAGCTGGGAAGTATATCCTCTTCTTTTATTTCCCAGGAGAGGTTGTGGAATTGTATTATTTTTTTAAATGTTTGTTAGAATTCACTTATGGGCTTAGAGTTTTTTGTGGGAAGATTTTTAACTGCATACCCAATTACTTTAAAATATAAGAGTTATTTAGTTTATGTATTTTTAAGAGTAAGCTTTGCTAGTTAGGTTATATTGAGGTATTCGTCCATTTTATGTCAGTTATTGAATTGGCATGCAGCTGTTCAAAATATTCTCATCATTTTAATGTGGTGGAATCTTTAGTGATGTTCCCTTTTTAAATTCTGATATTGGTCATTTGTGATTTACCTTTATTTTTCTCACTAGTTTACTAATAGTTTATAAATTTTACTGAACTTTAAAAAGATCAATTTGGAGTTTCTTTATCTTCCTCCATTGTTTTATATGTTTTCTATTTCACTTACTCTTGTCTTTGTCCCTGGTAGTTCCTTCCTTCTGATTATTTTTGAATCAATTTTTTCTTCTTATTTTCTAGTCACTAAAAGTAAAATCATAGGTCAAAAATTTGAGATCTTTCTTGTTTAAAGTGCTATAAATTTTTTTTCAAAATTGCTTTAGCTTTATCCCACAACATTTAAAAACATTGGATTCATCTTCATTCAGTTAAACGTACTGTCTAATTTCCCTTATGACTTCTTCATTGAACAATGGGTTATTTAGAATGTTTTGTTTAATTTCTAAATATTTGATTTCCAGATATTGTTTGTTATTGACTCAAGTTTAATTTTACTGGGGTCAGAGAATATATTTTGTCCAGTTTTTTTTTTTTCTTTGAAACTTATAACTTCTTTTGTTGCTCAGCATGCAGGTATGCTCCATTTACATTTGAAAATAACATGTACACTTCTGCTGTTTGGTGGAGTATTCTATACAGTACAATACCAATTCATTTGGTCAAGAATGTTGTGTTATTGAATTCTATTATATCCCATTGATTTTCTGTCCAATTGGAATTCTCTGAATTACTCAGAAAGTGTTGAGAATCTCCAACTATAATTTTAAATTTGTCTATTTTTCCTTTCAGTTCTATGTGTTTTTGCTTTACGTTTTGAAGCTCAGTTACAAAGAACATATACCTTTAGAACAGTTTCATCCTCTTGATAAATGAAACTTTTATTATTATAAAGTTTTACTCTTTATCCCTTTTATTCTTCCTCTAGAATCTACTTAGTCTTATATTTATACCACAACTCCAGCTTTCTTATAATTAGTCTTAACAAAGTGTGTGTGTGTGTGTGTGTGTGTGTGTGTGTGTATGTGTGTATATATAATTTTATTCTACCTGTGCCTTTATATATAAAGTGGCTTTACATCTGTTGTTTTTCTCAAACATTATATTACTGTAGGTAACAGTTTTATCTAGGATGGCAATATCTGATTTTTAATTAGGAAGTTTAGGATATTTCCACTTAATGTAATTATCAAAATGGTTGGGTTTAACTATGTCATGTTGTTATTTTCTATTCTTCTCTTCCATTATTTGTAATTTTGTTTTTTTTCTCCTTACCTGCCTCCTTTTGATAGAATTGAATATTTTTTATGATTCTATTCTATCTCCACTATTCACTTACTTGCTATCCTCTTGTTTAATTTTTTTTAGCAGTTGTCTTTGGGCTAACAGTATACATCTTTAACCTAACAGTCTACTTTCAAATAATGTAAGAAACTTACAACTCTATGCTTCCATTTCTCTCCTCCTCCATCCTTCATGATATTGTTATTAGGCATTTTATTTCCACATATTTTGTTAATATTACTGGTTTAGTTTTCCAATGTTACTGTAACAAATTACACATCTAGTGGCTTAAAATGACAGAAATTTATTCTTTTATAATTCTGGAGCTCAGAAGTTCAAAATTGAGCTTCAGGGTTGTGTTCTGTCTGGAGAAACTAAGGAGAATTTATTTCCTTTTCCAGATTCTAGAGGCTGCCTTCATGGTTTGGCTCATAGCCTCCTTTTCCACTTTCAAAATGTGGCTCCTTCCTCCAGCCTGTGTTTCTGTCATCTCATCTACTTCTATTTTTTTGACCTCTGCCTCCTCTCATAAAGAGCTTTGTGATTCCATCAGGCCTACCCAGACTCAGGATAATCTTCCCATTTCAAGATCATCGACTTAATAACACCTGAAAAGTCTCTTTTGAATGTAAGGATCCATTATTCAGCCTACTACAATCTATCCTCTGGCCCTCAAAGGTTCACATCTATTCCAAATGCAAAATACATCTACCCTAACCTAAGTTCCTTAAAAGCATTAGCCCATAGAAGCATCCACGCAATTCCTCAATCTCATTTAAGTCATATCAGCTCAAAACTCCCAAATACCATCACCTAATCCATCTATATTAGACATGGATGAAACTCTTGGTATAATCCATTCCTGGAGTAGAATTCCTTTCCAACTGTTAATCTGTAAAACTCAAAAAATAAGTATTTAGTTCCCAAAATACAATGGTCAGACAGGCATAAGTTAAGAGTTATGGATATTCCTGTTCAAAAGGGGGAAAAATGAAAGGAAAACGAGTCGCTGGTCTCAAGCAATTTCAAAATCCAACTAGACAAACTCCTTAAGGTTTCAAAGCCTGGGCTTGTGGCTTTGCCCTCTGGGCCCTCAGCTCTTTCCCTATATCCAAAGCTCTGTCCACTGAGTCAACCTTCCTTTGCAACTGAGTAGTTTTTATCTGCCTAATTATTGCCTTAGAATTTTGAGAATCTGGTGGTCTTTCATTCTATCCTCTCTGCTCCTTTCAGCCGAATCTGGCAGTGTTTCTGCTGACATAATACTCTTTAAAACCCTCTGGATCTCCTATATATGTCATGGCATTCACTCCATTAAAAAAAGAGGTGCCTTTGCAGATTTTTTTTTTTTTTGAAAAATCTCATTTTTAGTTTTGGTTTCTGCTGAGATGATTGAGAGTATCCATGAGTCATGTGTCTAATCTATTCAAAGAGCCCTCTGTGTTACTGAATACTGTGATTTTTGTTTCCTCTAAGGCACTGGCAAAAGATTATCTCCCCACACAGTTGGCTTTCTCTCTGGAATGCATTTTCCTGACAATGGGTTTCTTAATTTTAGCATCCTTTGCAATCTGGATAGGCTGAGAATTTCTTAGTTTCATTTTGCTAAACAATTTCTTCTCTCAGTTTATCTCTTACTCTCATATTTGACTATAAGCTCCAAGAAGAAATCAGCTTACACATTCAACACTTTGCTTGGAAGTATTCTCAGAAAAAATATCCAGGTTCATTACTTACCAGGTTTACTTTCCATATAACCATAGAATGCAATTCAGCTAAGCTTTCTGCCACTATATGATGAAGATGCCCTTTCCTCCAGTTTCCAATAACATGTTCCTCATTTCCCTCTGAGACCCAACTGGCAGTGATTTTAATGTCCATATTTCTATCAACAATATGTTTATGATGATTTAGGTATTCTCTAAGATGATACAGGTTTTCTCAACCTGTTTTTGACTCCTTCTGAGTCCTCACCAGAAAGATGTTAAGTTCTTATTTCTATTATAGCACTTTCTTCAAAGCAATCTAGACTTTTCTATCATGACCCTTAAAATTCTTGCAGGTTCTATCCATTACTCAATTCCAAAGTGTCTTCTACATTTTACAATTTTTGTCACAGAAGCACTCATTATCTTATTTCCAAAATCTGTATCTGCTTTCTATTGCTGCTGTAACAAATTGTCACAAATCTAGTGACTTAAAGCAACAAATGTATTATCTTATAATTTTGGAGGTCAGAAGTCTAAAGTTGATCTGAAGGGCTGCATTTTATCTAAAGACTCTAGGGGAGAATTTTATTCTTTTTTCCAGGTTCTAGAGGCTTCCTTGCTTCTTTGGCTTGTGCCATTTTCTCTGACCTCTATTTCTATAATCCCTCCTCTTTCTTCTTCTGACTCTCTGTTGTAAAGATCCCTGTGATGACATTGTGACAGCTGAATAATTCAGGATAATCTCCCATCTCAAGACCTTTACTTACTCACATCTGAATGTTCCTCTTGAATGTAAAGTAAGATATTCATAAATTTTAGGGATCAGTAAGTAGACATCTTTAGAGACCTATTATTTAATTTATCACACTCATGATACATTGTTTTTATTTCACTTTAAGCAGTAGATTATCTTTTAAAGAAACTGAAAATAAGAAAAAAAATGTCTTTTATGTTCCCCCACATATTTACCATTCAAAGTTTTGTTTTTTTTTTAAATAGCTTTGTATAGATGCAAATTACAACTGGTATCATTTTTGTATCTCCTTTAACATTTTTCTTTGTGCATGTGTATTGGTAATAAATTATCTCCATGATTATTTCCTGAAAACCTGTTTATTTCATCCTTTTGAAAGGTTATTTTGCTGGACATAGAATTTGGATTGATAGGTTTTTAAAACCTTTTCATTACTTAAAAGATGTTGCTCTATTTTCATCTCATTTGCATAGTTTCTGACAACAAGTCTGCTATAATCCTTATCTGTGTAATGTGTTTTTCTTTCTGACTGCTTTTAGATTTTTCTCTGTGTGACTAATTTTAAAGAATCTATGATGTTTTCATCTTTTTTTTCTGTTTTGGTTTTATAATCAAGTCTGTGATTTTATAATCTCTATAAAATTTGGGGGGTGGAATTGGCCATTATTTCTTCAAATATATTTTCTGCTACTTTTCCTTCTCAGACTTCTATTGCACATATGTTAGACTGCTTGATACTGTTACAGAGTTCACTGATATTTTGCTTTACATTCAAATTTTTTTTCCTGTGCTTCATTTTTGGATAGGTTTCGTGTTTTGATTTTTGTTTTTGCTTTTTTTTTTCTGTCTTAAGTTCACTTACCTTTTACTCTGCAGTGATTAGCATGCAAATATGTTGTTAATTCTATTTAGTGTACTTCTTTTTCCAGGCATTGTATTTTTTAATCTGTAGAAGTATCATTAGTATTTTTTACATTTTATATTACTCTTATCATCCTGGTCATATTTTCCTCTTTTAAAAAATATGAATATATGAAAAATAGCTGTTTTAATAACCTTGTCAGATAATTCCATTGTCTCTGCTGTTTTTCAGTCAGTTTGTATTGATTGAATTTCTCCTGTTATCGTTTACATTCTTCTGCTTCTTTGCATGTTGATAATTTTTTAATGAATAAGGGACAATGTGGATCTTATACTGCTGGGTGCTGGATTTTGTTGTACTCCCTTAAACAATGTTTGACTTGGTTTCAGAAATAGGAATCTTATTACAGTCTTTTGAGGCTTACCCTTATAGTTTATTATGGCAAATGCCTTTAATCTAGGACTAATTTAACCCCACCACTTATGCATTGTGTTTTTAAGGTCTCTTCTGATGCCTCTTGTATTATCAGTTCTTTCTATTCTGGCTTGTGGGAAAACAAATTATTCCTAGCCTTCTGTGAACTCTGATCATTGTTCAGCCTAATGCTTTCCAGTCTTTTTTTTTTTCCCCCACTACTTCAGGTAAATTCATGAATTCTTCTTATAAATGCCCAAAGAAGTATTAAACCAAAGATTAAAGTGGACCCTTCTGTATGTTTTTGTAGCTTTCTCTGTTTCACCTCTGGTACACATTCTTCAGTATTATGTTTACAAATTACAGCCACCTTGGCCTTCTCAATTTCCAATTCATCTCTCCAACTCAGAGAGTCCCCTGGGCTCTGTTTGGAATTCCCTTCCTTACACTGTAGACTGGAAATTGCCTTCAGGCAAGAATCTGGGACAATCAGAAGGCTTACCTCATTTGTTTCCCTTCTTTCAGGGATCACCATCTTATGCTGCTTATTTCCAATGTTTGTAGATTTTCACTTCATATATTTTGTTTCATTTTTTAGTTGTTGAGGATGGGAGTGTAAATCTAGTCTCTTACTCTATCATGGCTAGAAGCAGATGTCAACTGCAAATAATTTTAAATGTATTTTTTATAATTATGCTTTTTGAGAGATTATTTTCCTTGTTCATCACCCACAATAGTAAGAATAAATGAATGTAATATTTATTTTAAAAGTTACATTCTTAGGCCATATTAACAGAGTCAGATTTATCTAGAGAGTGTAACACTGTTTCCAATAACTACATGTTATTTTTGGCATTCCAACTTACACTCACAGTGTCATTTGGAGTGTCTTGTGCATTTCATTTTTGTAGTGATATACAAAACCAATTTATGGAATCAATAAATTGGAAAATCTCTTGCAATTTTAATCTAATATTTAAAAAATTCTCTGCTTAGTAAATACTTTCACCCTGATTAAAGAAATATTAGCATAGGCACAGGGATGATCATATTAAAATTTTTAAATTATAAAATATCTCAGAAATGTATAATACGTGGGAAATAATATATTTAGCACCCAACAGTGATTTGTGTTTTCACAAAAATGTCTTTCTTAGATAGATTCATTTATATTCACATTCATTCTTTCATTCTCCTATGACTAATTTTGTTTGCCTACTATGTAGAATACCCTGAGAGAAAATTTAAGAAAAATATGATTTCTAAAACTTAAATTATATTGTACCTTTTCCTTTTCATTTTAAAGCTGTTGGTATCACCTCTGACCTTTGCAGTCCCATGAAACTTTAAAATAATGAACTGAATGTAAAAGTCTAAATTTCCCTCTCTGATCCACATGTTTGAATCTAATTTTTAAATTGCATCATCTTTACAGCATGTTGCAAAATTCTGGGGTCTTATGGTCTTCCAGTTATATTATTTATTTTAAATTTTCTTACTTCTAACTGTGGACTTTACCAGTAGTGGTCAGAGGTAGTGCCAAGATTAAATGCTGCCAATAGAAATGCAAATACACACCATTTATGTTATTTACTCAATGGACATTTTCTTCATAATGGAATACTGTTAGTTTTTGAGGGAAGTGCTCTTGGTATGTGTGATAGTCTGGTTCCCCCAGGAAGCCAGTTTAAACAGTAGGTAGATGGAAGGGGCCATCTCAAGTGAATTCTTCAACTGCTATTTCCTAATCCAAGGATGGAGGATGTAGAGGATTAATTTGCTACTTGCCTCTAGTTAGTATTTCATAGTTAATGGTTCTCCAAAGTTATTTTTTAAACTGTAAGAGGATCTTTTCTCAGAAATCAATTCTGCCTCTGTCCTCAGCACCTACCTCTCTAGTCTGACGTTTTTGCCAATCATGACTCCTTAATCTGCCTTCCCTGCTTATGTAAAATAATAGAGAAGTCTCTTAATCTGGGTTTCATCTGGGATCCTGCTCTACTTTTAAACCTTATTACATACTATTTTGTCTACTTGAGGCTCTAGGACAATAACGAGATAATAGCCATTTTCATCCAGTCTATGGCAAATAAATGTGCTTATTATCCATGTAAGTGTGTCATGTCTTGAGTGACAATTTTCTGTTAGAATTCAAAAAGGAAGCATGGAATTTCAGTATTTTCCTTAATTACAGCTTTTGTTCTACTATTGAATAACATCACCAAAAAATTTAATCTATATATTTAAATACTTTTGTTGTATGCCTACTGTATGCCAGGCATTGCACTCAGTGCTGGGGATAAAATAGTGAACAAACCATACACAGGAACATAGAAGAGGTTCATTTAGTAGATGTTGAACAAAAAAAATTAAATAAATAAATAAGTGAACGCAGAGTTTTAGAAGATTGCTATTTTTGGAAAATTGGTATCAGTGGTATTTGTGGGAAAATCTAGTTTCTGTTCTGCTCCACATAAGCACACTTTAAATAATAGCACTTAGGAGAATAACATATGGAATATCTAAATTTGAAAATAATGTCACTCTAAGGAGTCTCTATAGTCTAGCCAATGTGTAGTACTTGTGAGATCCAGAGTACTTTTCTTATGTTAATACTTTTATCAACATAAGGTTAATAAAATTTCAGAATTAAAAATGTTCAACTTTAAGCAACTAATACATTTGGTAGTATAAAAATATTATTGGCACTGTCTTAGTCAGATCAATGGTGTGGTTGAAGAAGTACCTTGCTATATCTCTAGTTAGGCATAATACCATAACAGTCCCCAGAACAAAATTGATGTCTCTGAGGTGTTATCCAGGATGTACTCTTATGCTATTTTTGCAAGCTGCTTTCATCATACTCAGAAGGATTTGTCAAGATGCTTACCTGTTGTGAAATTCAACATGATTTCTTGAGGGTGCAATCTAAGGCTGAGTTATATCACCTCTTCTTAGCACTGCTATACCAATGCCGATGCCATTGTAATTTTTTCTGGGTCCCTCTTTATTCAGTGATTGCTGTACAAAATGTGGTACAAAACAAATGCACGTCATGCTCTAAGACTGCCGTATGTCATATATATTTTCCAAGAGTTAAAAAAAGAAAAATGTAAAGAAAACATCTTTATGTATAAACTCTTTTACCTTAAGCCTTAAATACAATTTTCACTTTTGGCTGGTTTACGTCTAATTGGAGAAAATAGATTGACCCTTTCTATGATTTTTTGTCACATACTGAGCTGACTTAAAGAGTTGAAATTTATGAAGCTAATGTCTTCTAATTAACAAACACTTTAAGATGGAAAGTCATTTAATTTCCAAAATAAATCACCTACACATCATCTGTGTACCATTCTTTTTTATATTCTTTTGTAAGTATGTCTGGAATGCAAGGAAGAAATGCTAAAACATATATATATATCTACAATATATACAAGTATATATAAATTATTGGTCAGGCAAAGAGGGATGACATTTATAAAAGAATCTAGCTATTATGGAGGTGTCAAGATTTTGCCTCTATTGCCATTTTGTGGAATAGCTGCATGTTAATCAGGAAATCAACTGGAAAATTCTTATCCAGGTTTATATAGGATTAGGCTATGAGTGACTCCTCTAAATATTTGAGAATTTTGATTGCCTATTTTCAAGGAAGTCCTGAATTACTAAAAGTAATTTTCCTTTAATAGTGTAGATTTTGTTTCTAAGAAGGCTATGAGGAAGCTGTAACATCTCAGCATTTATAAATAATGAGTCAATGTATATAACTTGATATCATCATAACTCTGTGCATTTCTATT